>NC_030439.2:4557842-4637842 GCF_001660625.3 Ictalurus punctatus | reverse complement strand
AGTAATAGTAGTAGTAGTAGTAGTAGTAATAGCAGTAGTAGTAATAATAGCAGTAGTAATAATAATAGTAGTAGTAGTAGTAGTAGTAATAATAGCAGTAGTCATAATAATAGTAATAGCAGTAGTAGTAGTAGTAATAGCAGTAGTAATAATAATAGTAGTAGTAGTAGTAGTAGTAGTAATAATAGCAGTAGTAATAATAATAGTAGTAGTAGTAGTAGTAATAGCAGTAGTAATAATAATAGTAGTAGTAGTAGTAGTAATAATAGTAGTAGTAGTAGTAGTAGTAATAATAGCAGTAGTAATAATAATAGTAGTAGTAGTAGTAGTAATAGCAGTAGTAGTAATAGTAGTAGTAGTAGTAGTAGTAATAGTAGTAGTAGTAGTAGTAATAATAGCAGTAGTAATAATAGTAGTAGTAGTAGTAGTAGTAATAATAGTAGTAGTAGTAGTAGTAGTAGTAATAATAGCAGTAGTAATAATAATAGTAGTAGTAGTAGTAGTAGTAGTAATAGCAGTAGTAATAATAGTAGTAGTAGTAATAGCAGTAGTAGTAGTAGTAATAGCAGTAGTAGTAATAGTAGTAGTAGTAGTAGTAGTAGTAGTAATAGTAGTAGTAGTAGTAGTAATAATAGCGGTAGTAATAGTAGTAGTAATAATAGTAGTAGTAGTAGTAATAATAGTAGTAGTAGTAGTAGTAGTAGTAATAGCAGTAGTAATAGTAGTAGTAGTAGTAGTAGTAGTAGTAGTAGTAGTAGTAATAATAGTAGTAGTAGTCGTAGTAGTAGTAATAGCAGTAGTAGTAGTAGTAGTAATAGTAGTAGTAGTAATAGTAATAATAATAGTAGTAGTAGTAATAGTAGTAGTAGTAGTAGTAGTAGTAGTAGTAGTAGTAATAATAGTAGTAGTAGTAGTAGTAGTAATAGCAGTAGTAATAATAATAGTAGTAGCAGTAGTAGTAGTAGTAGTAGTAATAATAGTAGTAGTAGTAGTAGTAGTAGTAATAGTAGTAGTAATAGTAGTAGTAGTGGTAGCAGTAGTAATAGCAGTAGTAGCAGTAGTAGTAGTAGTAATAATAGTAGTAGTAGTCGTAGTAGTAGTAGTAGTAGTAGTAGTAGTAGTAATAATAGTAGTAGTAGTAGTAGTAGTAGTAATAATAGTAGTAGTAGTAGTAGTAGTAGTAATAGTAGTAGTAGTGGTAGAAGTAGTAATAGTAGTAGTAGTAGTAGTAGTAGTAATAATAGTAGTAGTAGTAGTAGTAGTAGTAATAGTAGTAGTAATAGTAGTAGTAGTGGTAGCAGTAGTAGTAGTAGTAGTAGTAGTAGTAGTAATAATAGTAGTAGTAGTCGTAGTAGTAGTAGTAGTAGTAGTAGTAGTAGTAATAATAATAGTAGTAGTAGTAGTAATAGTAGTAGTAGTAGTAGTAGTAATAATAATAGTAGTAGTAGTAGCCGTAGTAGTATTTCTGGAGCTTGCTGTCAACATAAGTTGAATATGTTTTGTAGCGTGCTCTTGCTATATGCCAATATCTATATCTTCTGCCTACAGATAGTTCTTTGACTTAATTTTAAGAAAAATATCTTATATAATGACAAACTTATATAAAAACACAAGTAAGAGCCATCATTAAGGCTCTTGTGCTCTTAATAAGAAACCAGGGACTAATAAAATATTACTGTGGACCATGCTGATCTAATGGTAAAACACTTTCTGAATACACACATCCCAGAGATGCTGCACAACAAACGGCAATAGTTATGAACACATTCAGGACTTCAGATCCAGCTGTGGAACAGTCGTGCTTCCCACAACATTTGCGTGCCGTGCTGTATACCAGCTCACACTGTGTTTCTATGTCTCCGGGTTTCAGTTGACATGTTGTTTTTGACAGTTTGCAAAATCTGCCATTAAAAGCTTGAATTACTCTGAAGTCTTCTTGACAATAAAAGAAATAAATAATTTATTTTAAAAAATCAATAATTCATTTCTTCTCATAAACTCTCTTCTCGGTTACAGGCAAACAACAAACTATTGAATGATATAAACATAAAACTTAAAAAGTACTTACACATGTTGTGAATAAAACTGTACAGCATAAAAAGAATAAGAAATGAGAAATCTTTTGCTCTTCAGTCATGACTATTTACCAAGACGGCTTTATATATTACTTCACTTTTCTAAGCTGTGATCTTTAACTGGAATATTAAAAAGACACTTTAATACTTAGAACTGGGGAAAGTTTTATTATTATACAAACCAAACAAACTATCAAACAAACAAAATACATGCCATGTGAATAAAATACTTCAGTATTGGTGTTCTCTTATGTTAACATTCAACGGGACAAATATAAATCTTAAAAAGTCTGAACAAACACTAATTTCACAGATAAACCGAGACAGGTAATAGTTTAGAAAGGTTCTTATGTGGTTAGGGGACAACTTTCTGACAGCACTGAAGTTCTACAGAGGTGGGTGCTTTAGTACTCTTGTGACAGATTAAATCAAAGGATACATAAATAGCCTTGCTGTTTATCCACACCCCGAAGCTCATAAGCAAAGGGAGCAATGTGACAGCACCGCAACAAGTGAGTGAAATTGAGAATGACAGTAAACTGGACTTTTGGTTTGAGCCTCAAATATTCACCAGTCATGTGTGCTCCTTCCACGCCTTCCCCCATTTCATCACGTCGCCCTCTGACTTCAGAAAGATGGGAACATTTTTCTCCCTGTGACGGAAAAGGCACAAAGAGCGGATTGTGCGGGTCATTAAGTTAACTAGTCTATTTTGCCTTGAATAGTCTCTGTTTTGAGTTAAGGTGAGGTAATGTTTATGTACCATTATACTGCACCACTTTCCCACTTTCCCCAACCAAAATGAGCACAATAGACATATTCACCCACTACTTCACAGAGTGAAAAAAGGACTGTGTAAAGCAAAAGAATAATAATAAAAAAAAAAAATAAAAAAAAAAACGCAGAACAGAAACAAATCCTATATTTCTGGGTTCTAATGGGGCTAATTATATTGCTGATATGGTAATGTGGAGCTGCTCCCCCCATCTGCTGCACGGGAACAAAGAGGCAGTTGTGCAACACTGGCTAAAATCAGATGTTAAAGATATTTCAGGACCTTGTTGAGTCTGGACAGCGGGGCTGGAGCACCTAGAGGGGAAATGACTTCCATGCCTAACCTATTCCAGCCAGTCTGAGTGATACTGAGGGGAGAGGAGGGAGGAGGGCAGACGGGGAGGAGGGGGGCTTATTTGGCAAGAGCTTTACCCCTTTTTTAAAAGCTGGGTAAAGTGTGAAATAAAAGTTTCAAGACAACAACTTGTGAGCTTTTTCCAAACATCACAAAATTCTCAGGTTTGGTTCACGGGATGTGATTTTAAATTTCACCTCCCCTAGCATGAGGAAGTGAAAGAGACCCTCAGACAAAAGCACTGAATGCATCATGCAACCAAAGACAAACAGTATGTACCGAGTTCCCGTTTTTCTTTTCTTTTCTTTTTTCCCCGAGATGATTTGCACTTGGCACAATGTCATCCCAAATCCAGGGAATGCCAGATGGATTTTCCACAGTGCTCCCTTGATGGGGTGTGTGCTAAACGCTGCTTGCCAGAGACAAATCAACTATGAGTTGCTGTACCACAAAGGGCACTACTGTTTCATAAAAGAGCACAGCTCTGTAAACCGAGCCCTGGAGACACGCTTAGGCGAGCTCGTGTTTAAACTGTACATTTACATACTGTAGACTTTTGCTAGATGTTTACCACAAAAATAGTCACCCTGAAAGGAACAAGAATGACAGGTATTATATATCTGAGAGCCAGCTAAGGTTTGAATCTGGCTTAGTCAGTAGATCCTGAATTTCCTAGAGAGAATTTTCTAGAATGAAAAACAAACATCTCATGAAAAAGTCTCGGTTTTCATGTAACCATCCCCATACGTTACATATCCTTCTGAAATCCATTCGTTTAAAAAAAAAACTTTTTATTAGAGGTGTATGAAGATATAGTGAGCAATTATTTGCACTGTAAATCCAGATAAGTTCATTTAACTCAAAAAAACTTGAGGAAACTAATTACCTCAAAATTTTTTAAGTTGATAAATCAATTTCTTTAAGCCAAGTACACTTAAATATAACAAGTCTGAGTTCAATTTTCGATATGTTTAAGTGTACTTGGCTTAAAGAAATTGATTCATCAACTTAAAAAATTTGAGGTAATTAGTTTCCTCAAATTTTTTGAGTTAAATGAACTTATCCGCTTTTACAGTGTGGTTGTTTATGTGTGTGTCTTTGCATTTGTAACGAAATATACATATTTGCTTGATCTCACCTAGTTCCTGAGTTGACCATGAAAGATTTTTCACAATAAAATCACACACGATGATTAATCATCCGTGTTAAGAGTGGAAAAGAAATTCCCAATTTTAAACACTACTTAATGACTTAATCATTTTTAAAGTATAAAAGGTGGACAGTGCAGTGTTTCAAGAATCGGTCAAATGTATTTTAGCAATTGTAGAAGATTCCCCTTTATTTCAGCCACGAAACAGGTATTTACATAGTGTAGGAAAAGAGAGCATTGCACTTACTGTGTTTTCATACAAATTGGAGGACATTAGGAGATCATTAATGTTATTACAGGTTGTAATTCACTGGATAATTAAATGGAGAATGGGTGAATAAAAAAAAAAAACAGTTATTCACTTCCTTTTCAGAGATAAAAAAAAAAAGGTAAATGCAATCCAGTAGGAACAAATACTCAATTGGACCTTTTTTTTTTTTTTTTATTTAGCACAAACTTAAAAGATATTGAGTTGTTGAGATACCTTAGATAATGTGTGTTGTTTAGCCATTTCATTTGCTCTGTGATGTTAAGAGAAAGGTAGATAATTAAATGGGGGATGTTTTGGCCGCAGTGTTGAGCCACACATGACAGAAATGTAGAAACCTACACTAATGCAACAGGTGTCATTTTTATTTGGAACATCATACTAAATGTACAGTTAAGGGGAAAAAGTTGGCATACCCATGAAACCAGGTCAGATTTTCCTTCATTATGACAAACCAAAAATATAATATAGTTAAAGTGATATTTCTGAATGAGATATAAAGGTGGACTTTTACTCCACGTGTTCCACTTTATGGATTTTTCAGGTCTCCTGCTGTTTGTTTTGGATTTTCACAAATCTCCCAGTCTGTCCCCCCCCCCAGTTAATTTTTATTCCATTCTTTGGTTGCATTTTTGGGTATATATGTTTTTTCCACTTCTGAATTGTGGTTTTTATTGCACTGTAAAAGCGGATAAGTTCATTTAACTCCAAAAATTTGAGGAAACTAATTACCTCAAAATTTTGAATTCGATAAATCAATTTCTTTAAGCCAAATACACTTAAATGTAACAGAAATTGAACTCAAACTTGTTATATTTAAGTGTACTTGGCTTAAAGAAACTGATTTATCAACCTAAAAATTTTGAGGTAATTAGTTTCCTCAAGTTTTCCGAGTTTATCCGGTTTTACAGTGTGTTGCTATCCCTAAATAATCTTGAAATCTTTTTATACCCTACTTTTCAACATTTTCAGATGTACAGTCTGTTCAACTTTTTACATGTTAAATGAGACTTAAATAAGAAATAGGTCATGACAGACGGTGAGGAAAACACATCTTTGCCATCACCGTGAAGCTGACTTGACTCATGTTTGTTAGTGTTCAGTGAATTATAAATGACAAGCACAGAAATATTAAACTTCACTGAAGAAAAATTCTGCTTCCAAAAAAGTTTCTTTGGGGCTCTCGGGTGATGCAACTAAACACATTTGCCCTATCATTGGGAGATTGTGAGACTGAATCCCGACGATGCCATAGCCATCTATGGTTGGAAGCCAAGGGAGCCAAAATTGGCCATGCTCTCTTAATTGGAGAGATGGCATACACTTCCTCCCCTGTCAATCACAGTGTCACTAGCCAGTTGCACGCATCTGTGAGCTCATGTATGTAGGGAAGGGTAGACTGTGCTTTCCTCTGAGTGTGTTACACTGCCCTGAACAGCTGTTCCTAAAGATGCAGTTGGTGGCACATAGGAACATGGTGGCTTAGTGGTTAGCACGTTCACCTCACAGGTCCGGGGTTTGATTCCCGCCGGGAAACACCTGTGTGTGTGGAGTTTGCATGTTCTCCCTGTGCTGCGGGGGTTTCCTCCGGGTACTCCGGTTTCCTCCCCCAGTCCAAAGACATGCACGGTAGGCTGATTGGCGTGTCCAAAGTGTCCGTAGTGTATGAATGGGTGTGTGTGTGTGTATGTGATTGTGCGATGGATTGGCACCCTGTCCAGGGTGTACCCCGCCTTATGCCCAATGCTCCCTGGGATAGGCTCCAGGTTCCCCGTGACCCTGAAGAAGGAGTAGGCAGTAGAAGATGGATGGATGGATGCTTACACACACTTGATGCATCCCAATTTTATGGTGTGTACAAACTGCACAAAACAATTTAGAACCTACACATGTTGTTATGTAAGAATCCTGCTTTGCAGGTAAACTATAAAATTGTTTCTGTACGGAAACCAGCTGCATAGTCTTGTGAAGTCTTGAAACCTCCTATAGTTCACCTGAAACCCACAATCCAAGCTCAATGTGTTCAGACTCTTAATCTAAATACGCTCTAAGACACCACTCAACACTAAACTTCTATATCGTTTAGTGTCCTGCATAGACCTAATCTATATGCTTGCGTGTCTCGAACCTGCTCTGCTTTTAGTTTGGATATGATGCTTTCATGTGGCACATTGTCTGGTGCTCTTTGGAAAGCGAAATGCATTACACCATATGCTCTGCTGTAACTCATTAAGCCCAATGTCTGCTTCAAAGGCTTGTGACAGATTGATCCCCTGAGTTAAGCCTGGTCTAAAATGCATTGGAGGCAAGACTTTGAAATAAATAAATAGGGTTTGAAATAGCTGAACATTAAGAGATAATGCTTTTACCCTTACCAGCAGTGAATGCTGCACAGTTACATAGGGACAAAACTAGCTTGGTGGTTGTATAAGAGATTCTTTGATACTGTTGTTTTCTCTGCTTTCTGACTGAAAGTTTACTTTTGTATGCCGGTGTGCTCTTACCTCTCACTCGCCTCCCGTCCACTGAATGCAGATGACAGGTTTTACTGTGTGTGATAGAATGCCACCAAGAAAATTGATAGTGAAAAGTTCTAGTTGAGTTATCAGTGTCATATAGCAGTGAATGTGCATAATTTATGTGCAGCTATGGTGGTGGGAGATTTCACGCATGGCCGTGCATTTTTGGTGAACATTCTTTCAGAGTTGTTTAAGAAGGCCAGAGAGGAAGAATAGCAAGCAGTCATCAGGGAAAATACAATGGCAGCATTGCAAAAATGGTGTTGGTGGTGTTTGGTCGGTGTAGAGTGACTGCTTGCTCTTATGTGGTTGTCAGTGAGTATCCATCCATCTATCCATCCATCCATCCATCCATCCATTTTCCATACTGCTTACCTACCCAGGGTTGGAGGAGAGCCTGGAGCCTTTTCTCAGGGCACTCTTGGGCAGAAGGCGGGGTACACCCTGGTTGGGGTGCCAACCCATTGTAGGGCTTAATTGCACACATATTCACAATATTCACACACCCATTCACACACTACAGACAATCTGGAAATGCCAATCAGTCTACAACGCATGTTGGAGGAAACCAGAGTACTCGGAGGAAACTCCTGAAGAACAAGAAAAACATGCAAATGCCACGCACACAGGGAGGAGGTGGGATCTGGACCCCCAACCCCAGAGGTGCGAGACAAACATGCCAACTTTAGTTCATACATATAGGTCATAAATGTACATGCTTTATGTGAATACAGTGCTATGAAAAAGTATTTGCCTTTCATGCCTGATTCCGATCATTTGTGGCGTATTTGTCACTCTTTTGTCACACAGTTGTTTCAGCTGTTCAAACTAAATTTAATATAAAGCAAAGCCAACCTAAGTAAACCCAAAATACAGTTTTTAAATGATCATTTCATTTATTGAAGGAAAAAAAAGTTATCAAACACCAACCATCCCTATGTGAAAAAGAAATTGCAGTCTTACTTACTCAATCAACCAATTAACCAAATTTAATTGGGTTCAACTAGACTAGACGCACCCTGGTTTGATCACTGCCAGCTTGTTTCATATAAATATAATTATAATAGAACCTTTCCAGGCACGTGAAGTGGGCCTCAACAAGCAGTCCACTATGGCTCAATCAAAAGAAATTTTAGAAGAGATGAGAAAGAAAGTTATTAAAATATATCAGTCTGGAAAGGGTAACAAAGCCAGTTCTAAGGCTCTGGGACTCCAGCGAGCCACAGTGAGAGATGTTATCTGCCAATGGAAAAAACTTGGAACCGTGGCTGGCTGACTAAAGTTCCTCCAAGCATACATCAACGACTCATCCAGGAAGTCACAAAAGACCCAGACAAGCATCTAAGAAACTGCAGGGCTCACTCACCTCGGATAAGGTCAGTGTTTACGATTCCACCATTAGAAAGAAGAGTTGCAAGGCAAAACCACTGCTAACCAAAAGGAACTTAAAGACTCATCTTACATTCTCCAAAAAAAACAAAACAAACAACACCTTGATGACTTCCAAGCCAAGTGATGGTGTGGGGATGCTTCGCTACTTCAGGTGCCTGGGTGACTTGCTATAATTGATGGACCATTAATTCTACTCTCTACCATGCAGCAATCCGGAGCACAAGAGTGAGTCCACCTCTGAATGGCTCAAAATAAGCAAAATTAAGGGTTTGGAGTGGCCTAGTCAATGTCCTGACCTGAACCCCATTGAGATGCTGTGGCAGGACCTTTAATAGGCAGCTCATGCTCAAGAGCCCTCCAGTGTGGTGAAATTAAAGCAGTCCTGCAAAGACGAGTGGGCCAAAATTCCTCCACAGAGATGTGAAAGGCATACAGTTATCGGAAGCATTTGGTTGCAGTTGTTGCTGTTAAAGGTTTAGGTTTAGTGTAACAAATACGCTAAAGGTTAAACAATTTAGTGTAACAAATATGCAAAAATAGCAGAAATCAGAAGGGAGCAAATGCAAATGTATGCTGCTTACGTGTGTGTGTGTGTGTGTGTGTGTGCGTGTGCGTGTGTGTGCATAAGTACAGGTGAGACATGGTTCATATACTTGTCCATCCGCGCTCCTTTAAATCTTTGTTACTCTACTGCTTTTACAAGCTACAGTGAGAGCCACGTGACTGTATTGTAAAGCTGTCACAATCGACTGCGCTAGAAAAAAAAGATTTAGTTGCTCACGACTTTGTAAAAAAAAAAAAAAAAAAAAAGGCCGGGTAGCCATCTGTTTCTGTGTCATTATCACTACAATGAGTATAATTATTCCACTTCATAACTGCAACTGTCCTTGTCATAATATTATAGATCAGAGGAACTGAGTTATAAAGTTAGCAGGTTAAGTGCCTCTTTCATGTTGTAATTGTAGCGCGATATAATGTGATGCAATTTGCTAATGGGAAACCACTTTTTCAAAAATGATTCATCTACAGTATGCACATGCTAAATTTGGGTTGTGTGCGTTCTGATCATTCCATTAACTCAGAATTGTTTCCTTTAAAAGTAGAGAACGACCAAATAAATATCTGCCATCAACAGGCAGCTTCATAAACAGTTCTAAAAACTTTATTCCATTTATGCTCTATCTTCTTACATGTCGTATTTACTTAATAATCTCTAAAGATTTCGCGATCTACAGTTTTTGAATACGTGACTGGCACTAAGATTCCGAAATGAGTTTTTGTAATTAAATCATATCCGCACGTGAAAAAAAGGCCGATTATTTCTAAAATGCATCAAACTGACAGAACACGGAAAAAGAAATACATAAAACATTTCACAAATTACAGGGCAAGTAGGTTCTTCCTCTTAAAAATACATTTTACCACAAAAAGTAGAGAATGAGTAAGCAAATAAAAGAAAGGGGGGGGGGGGGGGGGGGGGGGGTCTAAAGCTGGCTTCATTCAATACCACTCAATTCATCCCTGAAATGAAACACTTTTCTGCCTTTACATGTAAATATGGGCTTTCATGGGGCCTCTGTCTGGATGTTCACTGAGAGTTGGACGGCATGTGGCTTTTATTTTGGCTGTACAGTAACATGCCATCTTTATTATGGCTTGTAATTGTGTGATTAATACTCCAGTGGAACATCACACACTCTGGCTAAGGGATTGAGGCACGACTATCAACATTCACAACTCACTTTGATGTTTCGATCAGCAAATTGGATCCAAATGCACTAATGATGTGATTTTGAAACGATTCCTTATCTTTTATATGTGGTTAATGTCTCAAAACAATAGGAATCATGATTTTTTCCCGATCTCATCTGTCGCAATCTGTGCAGTTGGGAAATGCATCTGTGACCCATTGGCAGAACAAGAGATAGAATAATAGAATTCTGATTTATGGTAAGAAATGCTAAAAGGGTCAGTTTTGTAATCATTTAATAAAAGGTAATGAGTGGCTGGATATGCTGTCAGCAACTTCAGTAGACATTTGGTAGTTCCAAGAGATGAAATTTTTCTACTGATACTACATATTTCTAGCGGTTAAATGGCTGTGTGTACGTTATTTATTCCAGCTCTGTATGTGAAACGAACAATAATAAACAATAGTTTGCAGGAATTACATTATAGATTTGGCCAGTCGTGTTCATATCTCCTTTGTCTCCATAGAGTATGAAGGAAGAGTTTTTGCTTGTTACATGTGTAACCTTATCTTGTATAGAGGTAGCGAGAAGAGTCCTTTTTTTTAGAAGTGAACACATCAAGCCCTGCTTTTTTTTGTTAGACACCTACACAGAAGAATGAGATAGAAGGTATTTTTTTCACAAGAGAGAAAAATGCTATACTCATTATCCCATGGCAACCCAAGCAGATGAGGCAGGCTCTTCTTGAGGATCCTTTCATACTTCTCTTCCCATCTGTCACTGCCTGCTTCATAATAACTAGCCATAACCAACACTGACAATATGTATAATTATGGCATCCGATGCACTAAAGAACTCACAAAACCATTTGGTGCTTGTGAGCTTTGACATTGTAAAAAAGTAATTAGAGCCTTTGTATGAGAACACGATACTTTCAAAGTATACTTCTAGGAAACTTGTGATTAAGATGTTTGCAGTTACTTCTGAAATAACTGGTAACCGAACACATGATATGGAGGATTCTATCTTACAGGACAAAGACACCAAATAATTTCATGGTGCACAGCACTTAGTTAAGTGATCACACTGAAATTACACTCCTTTGTGCGAATGCAAATAAGTGTGTGAATAAGTGTGGGTGGGGGGACGCATACAAACCTACTGTCACTATTCAGAGTGACTGGACTGGTAAGTGAAATGACTCAAGGTTAGTCAACTGGAGAAGATGATAATTGCTGTATTACGGTCACAACACTGGACGATTTCCCGTTCTTAATATTTGACAGCACTGATACCCTGTACTATAATTTTTGGTGGTTTGGTATTTGAAATTATATACAATTTTATAACATTGTGCTGAATGTTGAGACAAACAGTAAACAGGAAGTAGCCGGTGTTTAATAAACAGCAGGTAGGCTATAGGATCAGTTTCACATTGGATCAAAGCATGGTTGCTCATGCTGGCTGTGTTGAATGGCAGTGTCTGCATTGAGAGTGTGAGACATTAAATTAAAAGAATACAACAAACTTCACTAGCTACACTATATGGCCAAAGTTTTGTATACACCTGATCATCATACAGATATGTGCTTTCCGAACATTCCAGATTTTGTCCCCATTTGCTCTTATAACGACCTCCACTCTTCCGGGAAGGATTTCTACGACATTTTGGAGTGTAGCTATGGGGATATGTGCTCATTAAGCCACAATGGAATTTGTGAGATCAGAAAGTGATGTTAGGGGAGGAAGTCTGGGGTGCAGTCAGAGTTTCAGCTCATCCCAAAGGTGTTCAATGGGGTTGAGGTCAGGGCTCTGTGCAGGACACTCGACTTCTTCCACTTAAACCTTCTCACCATGTCTTCATGGAGCTCGCTTTGTGCACAGGGGCATCATCATGCTGGAACAAGTTTGGGCCTCTTGGTTCCAGTGAAAGGAAATTGTAATGCTACATCATACAAAGACGTTCTATAGAAAAAAAGATTGGGGAAGAACAACATATGGGTGTGGTGGTCAGGTGTCCACAAACCATAGAGTGCATGTTTGCAGGTGTTAATTCGAACAGAAATTAATTAATTAGTTAATTAAATTTATGAGTGAATTCAGTAAGTGATTTATCCTGATCCAAAGTGTCCGTAGTGTATGAATGGGTGTGTGAGTGTGTGTGATTGTGCCCTACGATGGACCGGCACCCTGTCCAGGGTGTACCCCGCCTTGTGCCTGATGCTCCCTGGGATAGGCTCCAGGTTTCCCCGTGACCCTGAAAAGGGTAAAGCGGTATAGAAGATGGATGGATGGATGGATTTATCCTGATCAGGTAGATCTTCTGGGAACACTGGATGCAAGGCAGGAACACCTGGTTACTGAGTCTGTTGTAAAATGGGATTTGCGCTTTAGAGAGTTTCTTAAGCCTAGTGCACTCTACATGATTTAACCTCAATTTTACAATCACTGGTTAATTTGGAGGCTTGGCGACCACACCTGAATACTTGCTGCACAACCGCTTGTGTAGTGACAAGAATCTGAGAGGAAATCAAATTCATCTGCTCTCATGCGCAGCTAATCTCTGAATCCATTTGATCATCTGGCCATCTGTGTGGAAGATCGAAGGCAAAATGTAAGCACAATAATAATGCTTCTATAAGAAATGATTCGGCAGGTCATACCTAAACAGTTGTTAAGAACAGTAAAAATAAAAACAAAAACAATATTATTCCTGGCAACACACAGTTTAACATTTGCACTATACCTTCAGTTCTCTTTGCAGAACAGTCAATCCTCACTGCCTGTATGTCCCAAACAATATTTCACTTTTATTTCTAAATTTCTTGTTTCTGCACAAAATAGTCAGAAAGTCATGACCTCATCTGCAAGAGATTATGTAGTATCCAACAAACAGCCAATCGAAAACGTTTAAATTCGATTAAAAGCTATTCGTAAACATGTATTGCGCACTCTCCTATAGCGGTTGCTTGCTAGCTGTGGTCCACTGACTGACTTGTGTATAATATGTGCATGTATAATGCATGGTTCACTATTGGCTGCCTTCTGTTTTTTTTTTTTTTTAGTATAGAGAACCCAACAAGCGATGGTTTGTCTATGAGAGAAGTTTCCAAGTAAAACCTCAATAAAAAGCTAAGAATCCTTGACAAACTTTTTTTTTTTCAGAGTGTACCTAGACAGTATTATCAGCAGAGGGGAAGGAACAGAATATGACATTCAAAGCCATGATAGAAAAAGCCAGTGCAATGTACTTACACTCTTTCCCAAGCAATATTAGTGAAGGCCAAATTCTGCAACATCAGTGTAAAAACAGTTCTCCTTTCAGAGACCTGAAGTCATTTTGTGTCTGTCGTGTCATGTGGGATAACAGGATCACGAAGGAGGAGTTGTGGAGAAGATCAGGCCAAGAGCAGGCAGATATTCACATGAAACAAAATGTAGTGAGCTTGGTTGGGTCATATCACGCCACTTTCAAGTATAATCTAGCAAGCACTGAAATCGAACCCTCAAGAGACTAACAGAAGCAGTGCTAACCATGTACATGGAGATGTTTATAGAAAAGAGTTAGGATACTCCTTGGGACAAGTGAAATTTTTTAGCTTGGGACATAGCGAAGTGATGAAATGGAAACCCTCAGTGATATGGCTCTACATACAAGATCATGTAAGATGCTTAAAACAGTGCTACAGGGAGACAGGAAGGACAGCTGATCGTCCTTGCAGTGGAAAATTACATCTAACCATATGCCCCGCCCCCTGACACATCTGGTGCAGTCCATGAGGATGAGGTGCACTGTAGTGCTTAAAGCAGCTGGTGGACACCAGATACTGACTGTTACTTTTAATATTGACCCCCCCCCCTTTGTTCAGGGATTCATTATTCCATTTCTGTTCGTCAAATGTCTGTGAAATGTGTCCAGTTTATGTCTCAGTTGTTGAATGTTTTTATGTTAGTACAAATATCTACACATGTTAAGAAATTTGCTGGAAATAAAAGCAGTTGACTGTGAGAGGATGTTTCTTTTTTTGCGGAGTACACTTCCACTGATTTATAACGTTTTTCTGGAAAGTGATGGACATGACATTTTTAAAAGCCTGCATGATTTGTGTCAATTTACTATACTTAAATTTGGTAGGTCATATTATGACTTTTTAGGACTTGAAACCTAAAGTTAAAGACTTGTAAATTGACTTGGACTTGTCAGTCTTGACGTGAATGCAAAACAACTTGTTCCTACCTCTGGATATCACTTCATCATCATCATCATCTTCTTCTTCTTCTTCTTGTATATTGCCTTTGTGGAGCTACTGTATGTCTGCAATAGGACAGATTCACTCAGAAAATTGCACTGCAGAAAGCAGCCATCATTATCAGCAATGCAAATCAATCTGAGAGTTAAGTGTTTCTGTCTCATAGCACAAGGTTAAATAAAGGAAACCCCCTTTTTTCCCCTTCAATTCTTTCCTCCTCTGTTGAAACAGAGAAAAGTTACAGCACTCTACATGCAGCAGACATAGTCCATCTTCCTCTCCCTGAGGCTTCCGCTTTGTTCAGCCCAGTTCCAGGGGGTACATACAGTATGTGGGGGGTGGGGGGATGGAGGGTTGTTTCCAGGGAGCATACAGTATTTGCCAGCCCTATCACGTTTCCAAGAAACCTCAAAGAACTTCGAAAACATGTTTTCTCCGTCTCTTTCTCGCGCTTTCCTTCTCCCCTTTTTTTCTCCGTAATGAGGCAAATGTTCTCACTGTATAATGTGTCTTCAACATCCATGATCTTGACAGCGATTCTAGGCTGAAAAACTCAATTGCACTGCAGTTAAATCATTTTTTTCTTTAGATCTGTTTACTTAAAATAGCTTTGTGGATGTTTAGTAGATTGGTGCCACATTTATACATAATTATCAGTGTTGGTTATATCAAGCAGTTATTCTTTTTGTCCAGGAAAAGAGTCTTTTCCAGGAATCTTGCTTTATATTATTCATTCTTATGAAGAGAGGATGTAAAATCAAATTTTTATGATCTACACCAGCTATGGGGGAGATATAAAAGATGATTGTCTGAGTTGTGCTTAGACGATGCACCTTGACTTTTCATCCCTTTCTGTCACTTACTCTCATCATTCCTTTCAAGCTATTCTTAATGATCCTTGATTGACACTACAGGTCAAAGTTCAAAAACACTGGACATATATTTGACATATATACGTATATATTTTACATAACATTAAATTGTTTCCCCAGACAAGTAAGTTCCATTTAGAACTGGGGAGAAGCAATCAATAAGCGCTCACCTATTTAGGAGAAAAACCTCGTGCGTGGCTCCCTCATGTGCAAATGCCGTTTTTATGATTCATATTTTCACTTGTGAAGTGGAAACTCCATTGAGATTAATTAAAGTCACACGCACCCTTTTACTATTCATTCTGAACTTTAAACTAAAATGATAATTTACAATGTTATAACTGTGCGGCCTGCAGTTGATGATCCATGTGTTTGTATAGGCCTGATATTCGTCAACATGGGGAACCAGAATAAACAGAAATATACCGTTTGTTCACTGTCTCAGTGTTTCATGTCAGATTTTTAAGTTAATTTTGTTGTAACAGCTGGCCCAACTTTGACTGCCCCCTTTTACTGTGTCCCGTGTGAGTTAAGGCTCAGTAATGTCATCACTGGATGTGTGACACATTTCTTTTTCTATAGATTCTATTTCTCTACTGAAGTTTAAACAAAAATCAACATTTCAATATTCCATACAGCTTTCCAGGAGCAAATAATATGTTTAAAAGACAGTACATACTTTTCTGTAATAAATGATCAGCAATTTTGTTCAAGGGCCAGCTGATATAATTTGCCTGTCATCCTGTGTGCTGTTGTTGGTGTTCGATTGTGTCTGACCACTCTACAAGCCAATTCTAATATCTCTCATAACATCTTAGTGATGGCAATGTATTTTCTGAATCTTCGAGTCTGAATTTTAAGTCATTAAAATACCATTATGGCATTGAATTTGTGCTAAGACTAGGTCTTGGTAGGCCATACAGGTCAAAACTGATGTAACTGTTGTACTCCCGATTGAAATAGCAATATGCTGGCATCATACCAGCAAGTTATGTTTGCACAGGCACACAAGGGACTTTAGGCTTTCTTTAAAAAAAAAAAAAAAAAAAAAAAAAAAAAAGTATGTAGACCACGACCCATGGAAAAAAACAAACAACAAAAAAAAACAGCTGACAGTGAATGACACATGGCTGTAATTTAAATTCAGTAACTTATTCTTGAATCAAAGAACTGCTTAGCATCACGCTTTTAAGTGTGCATTACACATCAGTAACGGCTTCAGACAACAGCCTCAGAATTCTTTACCTTTTAACACCCAGTTTTATCACAAATGGCAAAGCTATTCCCTTTAGCAACCGCTTTCCTAGTGTGTATCCTTATCAAATGATTGATCCCCTTGTTCTGGTCTTTTACAATCCTTTGATACACTGCTTTATTTTTGGCATTTAAAAATCATCCAAACATCAGTGGATAGAGCATTTCTTTGTCTCGTTAAAAAGCAATTCAAAACAGAGGTTTGATGTTTAATTCTCTTATTAAAAAAGTATATATATATATATATATATATATATATATATATATATATATATATATATATATATATATATATATATATATGAAAATATGTATATGTGTCTCAATTCATTTGGGTGATTGACTTTACTAATAACTTATAGAAGTTCAGCATAACTGTGTAGATATAGGCATTCTGTGACTCTAGTTAGCTAGCTTCATGGAAATAGGCATGTCATTAACCCATCAGCTATGTGCTGAGGTATAGCGAAAGTACAGTGATAGAAGCCTATGCACAAGAGCTTCAAACACTGAAACACTGGGATTAGAGGTTTGACTTATAAAAACTTTGCCGATTTATCAGCTGCCATCGGTTAATTTTGACTGCAACCGAGTTTTAAAGGGCTTAAAGCACAACACTTGTATTTCTCATTACTGCTGTTATTTATCACAAAAAAAAAACAAAACAAAACTCATGAACAATTTCTACAATGCTGAGTTTTCCAAATTCAGAACTTAATACTTAATACGTCAGTGATTCGCTATAGATAAACACGAAAAACAACGCACCGAAAGCAGATCTGTACAAAATTCACATTTACTCTCTTCACCATGAATGATTTTTAATAGTCTCTGAAAGTTTGAAGTTCACCCTAAGTTTAAAACTCATACTTCATGATTAAAACCTTTTAGAAGCAGGCTTGTCACTGCAGCAGTTTTATTGTATTTGTCATCTCTCCACAAACCAGAAACTCCATTTCCTTGCCACAAACATGGCAGACAACAATTACATCTCCCAAACACACACATTCACTTTCACCATCCCCAGAGCTCTAATTAGAGACACCTGATTCCAAGTACATAAACACTGACACTACTCCTTTTAAGAGACTCTCATTCACTCATCTAGTTGTGAAGTATACGCTCAGTTGCCTTTTGTCTCTGTTGCTTGATACCATGTTTGTTCATTTATTTTGCTTTTGACTTCTCATTTATGATCAAGTCTCTTTTCCTTGCCTAGTTTGGACTGTTTGCCTGATCGATTGACCCTTGCCTGCCTATGTACCTTGATCTCTGCCTGATCCTTTGGATCCTTTGTTATTTTATTAAACTGCCGTACCTTCACTTTGCTTCTGTCTGTGCCTCCATTACGTGACAGTATTCCTTTAAGAAACAAAGAACCTGATTTCATTGGAAAATCTGTATAGAGAATGTGTAAGGCAAGTGCTATTGTCTTATAAAATGTAAGCGCCAGTGTTTCAATATGCAGCTACTGACCAAGTAACACTAATTTGACAGAGAATGGAGTAGGCACAAGTAGGGCTCCCTTATTTATATTTGTATTCAAGTCTATATTTTTTGACACAGCCCAAAGTACACAAGCTCCTTCACCACAGCAGGGTTTCAATCCACAAAGGGCTATAGGCTATTATCTAGTGAATTTTTAGCGTAACCCTGTAATAGGCAGCTGAGAGTTGACAACAACAATCATCCAGCATACAGCCTAGCAGCTCATTACGAGTGGTTTGAGATGTACAGTACCTTTGTTCAACTGCTTCAGCAAAATTTCCAACCAAGATAAATCTACAAGAAACACACACACACACACACACACACACACACACACACACACACACACACACACACACACACACACACACACAAGACATGAGATTACTCTGAGACAGTTCAGGCATTTAAATGACACAGTTTTTTCCCCTCTCAGTTTTTGCGTGGGAAACATAGTCACAGTGGTGCACATGCATTACTGATGTACGATGTATGAACTGCATAAACTCCCTTTCTCTCTGACAATCTATGCAACCGGTTCTGTACATCATAGACACACTGTCTGCATATACACTATGCCTTTGTTAGCAGAAAAAGATTTAGTTTTGATTATATGATATAAAACAAGATCCAAGTGGCAAGAGGTGATTAGAATTTCAACAGAATTTCAAATGTATGGAGTGATTGAGGACCTATCTATATAAATGTGTATCTATCTATCTAATATATATATATATATATATATATATATATATATATATATATATATATATATATATATATATATATATATATATATATATATATATATAATTACTTATACTTATATATTACTGATTACTTATATATAATTACTTAGAAAATGGGTTTAGGTGTGTGTGTGTATATATATATATATATATATATATATATATACACACACCTAAACCCATTTTCTAAGTAATTCAAAGATCTTAATTTATGTGTGTATGTGTGCAAAATTGTGAATTTGATAGACATAAAGACTTACAAAAACGCTGCATACTAAATTCACGCTTAGTCCCTTACTTAAATACTCGTAAATGTCCATAACTTGCTCAATAAATGTTATGAGTTCTTTTTGTTGCACTCAGTCATCCTCAGCTGTGCTTAATTGAAGATAAAAAGAATCATTTATTTCAGAAATTGAACTGCTGGCTGCAATCTAAAATGCTAGGTACATGTTCATGCATTTTGAGTCACTACATGACTATATGTCAAAGTCCTAGGAGTGTCCTCTGTCACCTTCCTGAGTCAACTCTGTGGATCTCGGCTCCTCTCCACACTCCTCTTCCAAATGCTTTTACAAGCAAGAGGATTGTTGCTGTCGGCATGGTGACAGGTTCCGTGCCCGTAAATGTTCCAGGATGCTGATGGGCCAGGACCACTTCACCATTTTGATTAAAGAGCCGCGTATATGTAGTTATTCATTTCTCTGATTTATGTCTTGTCACCAGATGGCTAGCTTCATATTTTCCTCCACAGAGAGAGGGAAAAAATCATCTGCGGAGCTCTTATGGGATTCATGCCTTCAAACACAAGCCATGATGCCTTTGTAGTAGCAACTTGTTAATAGTATGGTAACAGCATAGCCCATAGGATGCCTCTTACATAGGTAATTACCATGTGAAAATGACAAAAATGCCTCTGCGATGGTTGTTGAAAAGCGGCAGCTTTTATTTTTTCTCCAGCCTTCTTAATATATTTCTCCCAGATGCTTTAGTCAGTGAATGCTTCCGCCTGCACATGTATTTTTCAAGCATGTATGTTTAAAACATCTTATGAGTCACCAATACTAAAACAACATTATCAGCTACAGAAAATACAGCTTTTCTTCATTTTCTCTTGTTATTCATATCAACTTTAGCATCAAAACAGATGGAAAAAAAAAAGGGGGCAGTGGTGGCTTGGCATTTAAGGCTCTGGGTTACTGATCAGAAGGTCGGGGTTCAAGCCCCAGCACTGCCAAGCTGCCACTGTTGGACCCTGAGAAAAGCCCTTAACACTCTCTGCTCCAGGGGCGCTGTATCATGACTGACCCTGTGCTCTGACCCCAGCTTCCTGACAGGCTGGGGTATGTGAAGAAAACAATTTCACTGTGCTCTACTGTATATGTGATCAATAAAGACTCATTAAAATGGCAGAAGCGATGTAAGGGTCATGGTCGGACATCAAGTGTACACATTCAGCATTCTATTTTTTAAGTTTTATTGAGGTATGGGAAACAGACTGAAAATGTCCAAAACTTATAAGAAAAAGAAAGAAAGAAAGAAAAAAAACCCCAGCAAGTTTGTCCTTTATGATTGACTAGGAGAGATTTTAACCTTTACACAGATGACAGAGTAAGGATGTCCTTGCCTTTACAAACGCAAGCAACATAAGTGATATAATTTTGGGAAACTAGCTGAAAATGTTCATATTGTATGCTAGCCAAGGTCATCAATCATTTCCCCTGTGATTACTGTTGTGTTTGAGTTTAATTTAATATCTCGCTGTGGAAAGTCATCACAATGCAATGTGCAATCTGTCCTTTATGTGAAACAGTGTGAACTGAAGACCAAACAATATTTTGGCAACTTGACTGATTTGTGGATATTTATCAAAATGTATCAGTAGAGGATGGGATCAGTGAGCAAAACAATTTTCACTGGTTGACATTTATAAAGTACTTTCATATCCAAAAGCATTATTAACTTCACAATGTTGATAACCCCCACACAGGGCATACAGATTATTATCTGAATAGACAGTGAGCCATTGTGATTATGAAGTGTCTGATAAGCCTATGCAGTACCTGTGATTACCATGACCTGTTCATAAACCTTTATTTCGGGTCCGGGGTTTGATTCCCGCCAGGGCCATATGTGTGTGGAGTTTGCATGTTCTCCCCGTGCTGCGGGGGTTTCCTCCGGGTACTCCGGTTTCCTCCCCCAGTCCAAACACATGCATGGTAGGCTGATTGGCGCGTCTAAAGTGTCCGTGGTGTGTGAGTGTGTATGTGAGCGTGCCCTGCGATGGATTGGCACCCTGTCCAGGGTGTACCCTGCCTTGTGCCCGATGCTGCCTGGGATAGGCTCCAGGTTCCCCCATGACCCTGAAGAAGGAGTAAGTGGTAGAAGATGGATGGATGGATGGATGATGACATGGATGTAAATATTTCTTTTGGTAGCTGTTGGCCAAATCTCCCTTACATACAGTGCATCCGGAAAGTATTCACAGCGCTTCACTTTTCCCACATTTTGTTTTGTTATAGCCTTATTCCAAAATGGATTAAATTCATTATTTCCCTCAAAATTCTACAAACAATACCCCATAATGACAACGTGAAAGACGTTTGTTTGAAATCTTTGCAAATATATTAAAAATAAAAAACAAAAAAGTGCATCCTGTTTCCACTGATCATCCTTGAGATGTTTCTACAACTTTATTGGAGTCCACCTGTGGTAAATTCAGTTGATTGGACATGATTTGGAAAGGCACACACCTGTCTATTTAAGGTCCCACAGTTACCAATGCACGTCAGCGCACAAACCAAGCCATGAAGACCAAGGAATTGTCTGTAGACCTCCGAGACAGGATTGTATCGAGGCACAGATCTGGGGAAGGGCACAGAAACATTTCTGCAGCATTGAAGGTCCCAATGAGCACAGTGGTCTCCATCATCCGTAAATGGAAGAAGTTTAGAATCACCAGGACTCTTCCTAGAGCTGATCGCCCGGCCAAACTGAGAGATCGGGGGAGAAGGGCCTTAGTCAGGGAGGTGACCAAGAACCCGATGGTCACTCTGACAGAGCTCCAGCGTGTCTCTGTGGAGAGAGGAGAACCTTCCAGAAGAACAACCATCTCTGCAGAACTCCATCAATCATGCCTGAATGGTAGAGTGGCCAGACAGAAGCCACTCCTCAGTAAAAGGCACATGACGGCCTGCCTGGAGTTTGCCAAAAGGCACCTGAAGGACTCTCAGACCAAAGATTGAACAAAGATTGAACTCTTTGGCCTGTATGGCAAGCGTCATGTCTGGAGGAATCCAGGCACCAGTCATCACCTGGCCATATACCATCCCTACAGTGAAGCATGGTGGTGGCAGCATCATGCTGTGGGGATGTTTTTCAGCGGCAGGAACTGGGGGACTAGTCAGGATCGAGGGAAAGATGAATGCAGCAATGTACAGAGACGTCCTTGATGAAAACCTGCTCCAGAGCGCTCTGGACCTCAGACTGGGGCGAAGGTTCATCTTCCAACAGGACAGCGACCCTAAGCACACAGCCAAGATAACAAAGGAGTGGCTACAGGTCAACTCTGTGAATGTCCTTGAGTGGCCCAGCCAGAGCCCAGACTTGAACCCGATCGAACATCTCTGGAGAGATCTGAAAATGGCTGTGCACCGACGCTCCCCATCCAACCTGATGGAGCTTGAGAGGTCCTGCAAAGAAGAATGAGAGAAACTGCCCAAAAATAGGTGTGACAAGCTTGTAGCATCATTCTCAAAAAGACTTGAGGCTGTAATTGGTGCCAAAGGAGCTTCAACAAAGTATTGAGCAAAGTCTGTGAATACTTATGTACATGTGCATTTAAAAAATTTTTTTTTACTAAATATGCAAAGATTTCAAACAAACTTCTTTCACGTTGTCATTATGGGGTATTGTTTGTAGAATTTTGAGGAAAATAATGAATTTAATCCATTTTGGAATAAGGCTGTAACATAACAAAATGTGGGGAAAGTGAAGCGCTGTGAATACTTTCCGGATGCACTGTAGATATCAATCGTATACTGCATTAAAGTTTCATTGACTGCGAGGCCTAATGAATTCCTTACTGTTCAAGAAGATAATAAGTGGTTATTAACACATACACTGTATATTGTAACAACTTAATTTATTATTGTATTGATTCTATTATAAGGATTTATGCTGCCCCATTAAATAGGTTTTGTGTAGTAAAATATCTTTTTAGTGTCTATACATAAACCCCATTCCTTTTCCTTTATTTAACATATATTAGGAGAAGATATCATGAGTGATTTTATTTAAATTATTTATTTTATTTTAACACACTGAGATAGTCTGGGGACTAGTTTAGCACTACAAGCATTTTATTCATTTGCAAGATTAATGAGGTTGCATTTTATGTACAACTGTTTTCACACAGCACCACATGAGAGGATGTAGAAAGTATTGGTTAAAAATGGCATTGTAAAAAAAAAAAAAAAAAAAAACAAAAAGAAGAAGAAGAAGAGGAAGGAAAAATGGCATTGAAACTCTGTGAGATACACATCTCAGGTTAGATGTTCTCCATAAATGACATGCCAGTATTATTCTGTGTACTTGTGATTTGTGTTGTTTGGTGGAGTTAAGAGTCTCCTACGTTGCTGCTTTGCTAACGTTACAGGATGTTTGCTGATCTTATCTGATCAGAGGTTTTTCAGTTTGCCTCATGTGATATTACAACCATGCTTCCATCATGCTTCCTTTTGCTGTTTTGTTGCCCTCACTGCTTTCTTTTTCTAACAAAGTACAGCACATAATAGTTATATAGGTGCAATATATTTAATATATAAATCCTACCCTATTAAATATTCTCAATATTAATTAGCAGTATCAACGAGGAATCCAAAATTTCCAACGAATCAATCTGACAACATGGAACATTCTAATATTCTCTCGACATCAGAGCCTACACAGATCCCTGCCATTGAAATATTAATGAAAAGCCATGCTTAAGCACTATATGTCGACATTCAGTTGCGTGGTTCTGATTGGATCTGTAGCCTTACACAGGAGAAGAGCTGATTCCTGGCTTGCTGAGAGACCGGAGAGCTTGTCCTAATCCGATATAGGAAGATTGCAAAGGAAGTGAACCTTCAATAATTCATCTCAGCAGCTGGGGGGCATTACCATATGAGCTGTAGTCTCTATGTTTTCCAGGTCTACAGGAATGGATGACACGGGCGGATATGGTGAAGGTTTTTAGACGTCCAAGGAGATCAAAGCTGTTCCACTTCGACAATGGATTTGGTGTGGACAGCACGTTAAATGCGCAATCAGAAAGACAGAGTAGGGAGGGCGAAGGAAAATAAAAGCAAGGAACCACAAGAGGAAACTTTAAAAAAGAACCCCCTCCTACTAAGCCCTATTTCCCAGACATTCAGCATTTCATTTGATGAAAGAGAACGTGTAGCTCCAGGAGGGGGATCTCTCATCTCTGATGCTCTCGCTTCATGGAGGAAGGTTACTGCATGATGGCTCATGTGCGATTATCTGTGAAGATGGAGGCTGTATTTCATTGGGTACAACATGTGCAGTGGTATCAGATTTACCGGACAACTCTCCACCAGACATTTGTTCTCCCTCTGTACTAGCAAACAAGAATGAGTAACTAAGTGTTGAATTAAGACCCCTTCAAGCACATCAGATTAATTAATTTTATATTAGGAAGCAGATTCATAGACATGGGAAAATAAACTTGAATTTACACTACGAGGCACATTTCGAACATTCAGGCTGGGAAGTCTGGACAGAGACTATATATTTCAGGAAAGATTTGTACTAGATGTGGATGGGAAAAATAAAATGCCTGATTACTACAACCCCTGGCAAAAATTATGGAATCATCACACTTGCGCACCTGGCTTTTTTTTTTACTTTGTAGCAAATAATCAAATCACAGGTATAGCACAAAACAAATTTTGTTTAACAGGTGAACATTCTGGCTTCATGAAACTTACCTCAAACAAATTAAATTAAATAGTTTTAATTAATGGCGTATTTTTTTTCTAGATCAAGTAGAGGAAAAAATTACAGTCACTCAATGTTGAGGAAAAAATGATGGAATCATCAACAGAAAAATCACTATTGGTACTTTGTTGCGCCGCCTCTGGCTTTTATGATGGCCTGAATTCTTTGAGGCATGGACTTCACTAATGAAAAACTATATTCTCCATCAAGCTGGTTCCAACTTTCTCGAATAGCTTTTGAAAGATCGGCTTTGCAGGATGGAGCCTTGTCATGGACCAATTTTTTTTTTAAATTTCCACCATAAATTTTCAATTGGATTGAGATCCAGACTGTTTGCTGGCCATGTCATTGATTTGATATGCCTTTCCTGAAGAAAAGCTGCAACACGTTTTATTCTGTGGCAAGACGTATCATCATCCTGAAAAATGACTTCATCATCACCGAACTTATTTTCTATTGAAGGAATGAGACAAGTGTCAAAATTTCAGTGCACACCTGTGCATTGACTGTTGAAGTCTCACCCGGTCTTTTACCTGACTTGCAACCCCATATCATAAATGCGTGGGGAAATGTGATTGTTTTCTTCAGACAGTCATCTTTATATGTTTCATTAGAACAGCACCAGACAAAAGTTCCAGCATCATCTCCTTGGCCAGTGCAGATTCGTGATTGATCACCGAATATCTCTTTCATCCACACTGCATGATTGCTTCTTTTTAGCCCACTGTAACCTTGTTTTCTTCTGTTTAGGTGTTAGTGCTGGTTTTCGTTTGGCTTTTCTATACATAAATCCCATTTCATTCAGACGATTTCTTCCAGTTCTGTTACAAACGCTGACTCCTGTTTTCGCCCGTATGTTTTTCATTTGTCTTGTCGTGCATTTTCTATTTTCAAGGCATATCGCTTTGAGTTTCCTATCCTGACGCTTTGACCTCTTCCTTCCGTATGTTTTCCTTTTATAACCTTCCCATTTTGTTTATACTCGCACCAAATTTTAGACACAGCTGACTGGGAACAACCAATATCTTTGACCATACTCCGTGTTGGATCTCTTTCTTGAAGGATTTTTATAAGCCTTTCCATTGTTTCACTGGACATCTCTCTTGTTGGGGCCATGATTCCTTCCAAAAAGTCCAAGGTGAAGGTCTGTAAGCACTCTTTTAAGATCGTATTAAGGGTTGTATTAAAGGTGTGTTCACAAGTCAACAACACTATAGCAGTGTGTATTCTATAATACTGAATGCAGTCTATAAACAGTTAGGCAGTAAATCTCAGCAGCAGAGATTGCCATCATACTCAAACTGCACTAATTTAATGTACCGTGACCTCAGATACAGTGAGTGGAGAAAAGGTTAGGAAGCTCATTATGTGCGAAAGATCAAGCTTTTAGCATGCACGCAGAAAAAGCTATTAAGTGATGAGCAAATGGAACACATTTAGGGCCGGGGAGCTTTGTTCCCTGTGTCAGAGGATTGAGGCAAGTGATCAAATGAACATAATTTGTTTTAATTGGCTGACATGAGGCTTACAAAGAGGGTAAGAGAGAGCCCGGGAACTTAGTGGCTTCTTGTGCTGTTCAAATAAGTGGCTGATGAACGTGAGATTGTCACTTAGATGTCATAATGGAATACTGACTCCATTAGTCTGTAGATACTGAGAGCTGAAGTCTTACAAAGTGGGATTTTCGTCCTCAATTTATCCAACTTGCTTGTAAAGTGACCAGTGTAAGTGTGTGTAAATAGGGGTTAGCTAGAGGTGAACCATAAAGGGTGTTGTTAATATGTTCCATTCTGTATGAATCACCAAGGTAAGAGGTGTAATATATTTTAAATTTAGGTCATTTTTTCTGCACACCTGTTTTGAGCTGATGAGTTAGAAAGACTAAAATGAGTAAATGACTTAAACTTAGCTGTGTGAATGCATTTGAGGGTAACTGACTCATGTAATGTTTACTGAGTAATGTAGTCATCAGCTTTCAAGACAATTAGCAAGAACTTACTAAACTGTGGGCATTTGCAAGTGCTAAAACAGCAGGGTTTATTTTCAGTGAATCTTTGATCTGTTAATAATTTTATTCCTGCCAATGTGATTAAGATTTGCAATTAAATAAATGGAAAAGAAACTTCCAGCCAAAGCAAACATCTGGTAAATTGCTTTTACTATTCTAGTATAACTGTAATAGGTCAACAATTTAAGTATTTTGGGGAATGGTTATTATATTGTTAGACACCCAAACGTTCATTCATCCATTCATCTTCAGCAGCCATTTTAACCTGGTCAGGGTTGTGGTGGTAGCAGAACTGGGTATACACCCTAGCTAGGACACCATTCACACACATTCACATCTTGTTGCAATTTAGCCTACCCAATCCACAAACCTGAATTATGTTTTTTTGGACGAAGTGGAAGGAAACTGGAGAACCCAGAGGAAACCCATGTTGACATATAGAGAACATACTCTCCAAACAGAGAGTAACCCAAGCTCAGGATTAAACAGTAAGGCCTGGAGCTGTGAGATGGCAGTGCTAGCCATCCCAACTGTGTGACTATGTAAGTGCTAAAGGAAATCTAAACCAAAGTGTCAGTGACACTTTTAGAGAGGCAGGTGATCAAGTTAAAAAGGGCCACAAGGATTAAGATGTTAAAACATAATAAACTTGCAGAAATATAGCAACTGATATTCAAGCAGAACATACTGTAACAAGCAACCCTAGTATGTGACTTGTGTGCACACCAAATCCTCAAATCAATGACATGAGTGATTCTGGAAATATAAATAAGGTGGAGAATTCTTAGGACGCAGGCTGATAGCCGAGCCCCCACTAAAGGCTGTGGGGAGGAGGTGTTGAAGAGTAGGGAGGAGATTGGGTAGGAGGTGTTGAAGAGTAGGGAGGAGATTGGGTAGGGGGTGTTGAAGAGTAGGGAGGAGATTGGGTAGGGGGTGTTGAAGAGTAGGGAGGAGATTGGGTAGGGGGTGTTGAAGAGTAGGGAGGAGATTGGGTAGGAGGTGTTGAAGAGTAGGGGGGAGATTGGGTAGGGGGTGTTGAAGAGTAGGGAGGAGATTGGGGAGGAGGTGTTGAAGAGTAGGGAGGAGATTGGGTAGGGGGTGTTGAAGAGTAGGGAGGAGATTGGGTAGGGGGTGTTGAAGAGTAGGGAGGAGATTGGGTAGGGGGTGTTGAAGAGTAGGGAGGAGATTGGATGCGGAAACTTCCTCATTACTAGAGAACATGAGAGATGGGAATTTACAGGAAGTTAAATTGGGAGCTTCAGGCATGGCCTTTCTCCATTTCATAACTCAATTTAGATTGGAATTTAGCTAATTATATTACTTTGATTATTTCAAAATTACTCAGTTAAAGAATCCTCTCTGTTAGAACACAGGATCCGGACTGTGCCGTATTCACACAATAAAACCCTGCTGTTCACAGAGCTGTCATTAATAAACTGGGCAAAATGGGGACTGTGTTAAATTTGGACAATCCTAACAATTCATCTGTACAGTTATTACACCTGTAGCTGTACTGTATCATAATTGATGGAGCTTGTAATACAAATGACTGGTACATGTGTGGCTCTTTTGAATCCAGCTTGTAAGGGATGCACTGCCTCTAGGTGTCTCACACAGTTCTAATTCGAAGGAACAAGAAAAAATATGTATCTTGAATAATTAAAACAAATAATTTAATAGCACATGAAATTAACATACCACCAATGATACGAGTAGTATTTTGAATATGCTAGTTAGTATGGTGGGGTGCACAGTGGCTTAGTGGTTTGCCTCGCATCTCTGGGGTTGGTGGTTCGATTTCCGCCTCTGCCCTATGTGTGTGTGGAGTTTGCACATTCTCCCCGTGCTTTCTGGTTACTCTAGTTTCCTCCCCCAGTCCAAAGACATGTGTTGTAGGCTGATTGTGATTGTACCTGCAATGGGTTGGCACCCGTCCAAGGTGTCCTCCACCTTGTGCCCTGAGTTCACTGGGGTAGGCTCCAGACTCCCCGTGACCCTGTGTAGGATAAGCGGTATGGAAAGTAGATGGATGGAAAAATGGATAGTTACTTTGGTAGTATGCAGATTGAGACCCAGTCTGTGTGTAGACACATATAGTGCCCTCCACTAATATTGGCACCCTTGGTAAATATGAGCAAAGAAGGCTGTGAAAAATTGTCTTTATTGTTTAACCTTTTGATCTTTTGTTAAAAAAAAAATTCACAAAAATACTCTGCGCTCATGGATATCAAACAATTGCAAACACAACACAGGTTTATCAAAAATAATCTTTGTTAAATATAGGTGTGCAGCAATTATTACCACCCCTATAAATTCATATGAGAAAAATATATTTGAAGTACATTGCCACTGATATTTTACATTTTTGTTAGTACACCTGGATGACTAGGAACAGGAAATTGTTCAACCATGACTTCCTGTTTCACAGGGGTATAAATACGAGGTAACACATAGGCCAAATTCCCTTAGTCATTCATAACAATAGGTTAAACCAAGGAATATAGCTGTGATGTGCGGCAAAAGGTTGTTGAGCTTCACAAAATGGGAAGCGGCTATAAGAAAATAGCAGAAGCATTGAAAATGCCCGTTTCCACCATCAGGGCAATAATTCAGAAGTTCCAGTCAACTGGAAATGTTATGAATCAACCTGGAATTGGACGTGTGTCTATATCGTCTCAACGCACTGAAGAGGATGTTTCAAATGGCCAAAAAATCTCCAAGGATCAGAGCTGGAGAACTGCAGAAGTTAGTTGTGTCTTGGGGTCAGAAAGTCTCCAAAACTACAATCTGAAGTCACCTACATCACCACAAGTTGTTTGGAAGGGTTTCAAGAAAAAAAGCCTCTACTCTCATCCAAAAACAAACTCGAGCGTCTTCGGTGTGCAGACACTACTGGAACTTCAAATGGGATCGGGTTCTATGGTCAGATGAAACCAACATAGAGCTTTTTGGTAATAAACACAGAGGTGGTTTCGGTGCACACAGAGAGGTAGCCGTATGGAAAAGTACCTCATGTCCACGGTTAAATATGGTGGAGGATCTTTAATGTTTTGGGCTGTTTTTCTGCCAGAGGACCTGGACATTTTGTTAGGATACATGGCATCACGGACTCTATCAAATATCAACAGATATTAAATGGAAACCTGACTGCCTCTGCCAGAAAGATTAAAATGGGCCGTGGTTGGATCTTCAAGCAGGATAATGATCCAAAACATACATCATAATTGGCCATCACTTTATATAATTTACAATTGTGAGAGAAGACAGCTGAGCAGTTGAGGGTTAAAGGTCTTGCTCAAGCACCCAACAGTGGTAGTTTGGTGGTTTTGGTATTTGAGCTCATGACCTTCTGATCAGTAGCCCAATGCCTTAACCACTCACTGAGGTACCACTGGCTTAGTTCCATTTGTATATCTTGTTGAATATAGTACTAATTCCCTGTAAGCTCTAATTACTTGGGATGTTAAAAATAGTGTATATCACAGCATGTTCTTAAACCAAGTTTAACCAATTGAGATCTGGCACAGTTGAGAAGTTTCCTGACTGGTGTAGATGACTTTGTATTAAAAAAAAAAAAAAAAAAAAAAGCAATACACACAGCACACACACAGCACACCAGATATAGAGGCAACAGCATTTCCTCGCATGGGGCACCTTACTAAAGACATTTCACTGTGCTGTTATGCCCACAGCTGCCAAGGGGAGCATATCTGTGTGACATGGGGCACTGGAGGAATGGAAACAGTGTGTGTGACTCAGAGTAGAGATGTGCAGCCAGATGACAAGGCCACATCTTTAATATCTAAGGTAGAGTTTTGAATACTTAGATAGTGGCTAAAAGTAACCTTCCGAGATTGGGGAAGGAAGATCGATCCAGACATGTATGAGACTTGTTAAGTGAAATGCATCGATAAACAGTAGAATCCCAATGAGCAACAATCACTAGCAGGTAAATTCACTAAGCTTTTATACAGTGTGTCAGGTCAACCCAGTTGTGGGCACGGTGGCTTACTGCTTAGCACGTTACGCCTCTGGAGTTAGAGGTTCTGATGCCCGCCTCCGCCCCGTGTGAGCGGAGTTTGCATGTTCACCTCGTGCTTCAGGGGTTTCCTTCGGGTACTCTGGTGTCCTTCCTCAGTCCAGTGACATGCGTTGCAGGTTGATTGGCATCTCTAAATTGTCTGTGTGTGTAATTCTACACTGTGATGGCTTGGCACCCCGTCCAGGGAGTCCCCCGCCTTGTGCCCTGAGTTCCCTGGGATGAAGGTCAACCCAGACAGCAAATTTCATTTCCCAAGACACATCGCTGCCTACAAACATGGCTGCCCCAGACTACACTCCCCCGAACTCACACACCTTGAAATGTTTGCAGTCACTTGTCTTCTGATTAAGCACACCTGTTCATAATCTCACACACACACACACACACACACACACACACACACACACACACACACACACACACCCCACACACACTCTCTTTAAAAAGAGACATTCACTCACTAGAACTTAGCAAAGCATATGCTCAGTTTGTCTAGTGCACCTGACATTAACAAGCCTGTTTTGTCTGTTATTGCTGATCTGCTTTGATCTTGAATTGTTTCCTGATTTTTGTGCTCAGTTTTTGCCCAGTTTTTCCTGTTGGTGGATCACCTGACCTAATCCTGACCTGTTTTTGACCCCGAACTTGTCTCTTGATTTGGATTCATCTGCACTTCTCTTATTAAAGATAAGTCAACTGCAACTGCATCCATCTCAGTGCACGTTTGGCTTGCATACAGTTTCAAATACGACTTAAACAATTCAGGAGAGCATACAAAAGAAAAGAATAAAAATGCTAGACTTAAAAAATGAGTAAAAAAAAAAAAAAATTCCCCATGATCAATGTTGGCAATGTCGGCAACATCAATAATTACTTGGGAAAGTATCAAAGTGGTACTACGTAGGTGTTTAAGATCATTTTTGAGCAGCCTACTCAGATTGTTAAAATTACCTGCATGTAGTCTCTGAATTTTTTATTTTTTTGTTAAATAGCATATGAGTCTAAAGTAGAAAGTGTGGACTGAAGAAGGACATAGATCTTTTTTTTCCCTCTTTGCTGTGAAATTGAGAGACACTTAAAACGTTACATTTTCAGAAAGCCATGTAGTAGTGATAGATGTAGGATGGTAGGACCCAGTTAGTGTCTGTGAATTGTTAATAATCAAAGTGGGAGACAATGGGGGTAAAAAACAAACAAACAAACAAACAAACAAACAAACAAACAAACAAACAAAATATTTCACTGTGTTTGTGTGTGTCAGCTTATCTCTGTGTTTGTTTGCTTGTTTCCTGCATGACACACTCCATGAATTACCAACAAAAGCAGGCTGGCATGAGTCACCTCATCATCAAAGTCCTGTCTCTCTACCACTTCCCTCTCACTGCAGATCAGAGTGTGAGCCACAGCAGCAATCAGTCACAATCATTACACAGAAATAACACCGCTGTATGGGTAATGAGTAGCATGCAGCCTTCAGCCACTTCTTCCTGTGACCACACCACACTTCCATCAATACTGCTTGACTCTGCCTCTATTACAGTTTAATGTGTGCTCACACAATGGTGTTATATGCAGACTGGGAATGAGGCAGGGAGGCAGACAGAAATGTAAGGGGAAGAGAAAAATATTGCAAAAAGAGATGCTCAGAATACTGAATGAGTTCAGATCTAAGAAAAGTTTATATAGCTGTTTATGCTTTTGTGTTAGAGCTGGTATGAGGACTGAGTCTGCAAAGGCGGAGAACTTTGGAGCCGGGTCTACCTCAAGGACAGCCTCATTCAGGCTCAGGATCTAGCAATGATAATTAAACAGTTGGTGTGTATAATCATATTGACATAACTATAAATGTTATCTTTGAATTTGTCTGGTAGCTCAGTCATGAAACTGATTGGTAGGGGAAAATTTTAATTATATATTAAATTATGATCAGTGGCAAGACTTGAACTGAAAATGAGGGGATGCATAATAAAATCCAAATGACAGAGGACAAAATTTATTTGGATATGATCTACTGCATAATAGTCCAGATGTATCAGTCAGAGGGATGTGTGTGACAGTCTGTGCCACTACAGTGCCACTACAGTGCCACTACAGTGTGGTAATGGGTAATGGACCAGATGCATAATGTAGAGTGGAGTGTTTTTGTGCAACTCAGCCAGATGGGAAGGTCCCATAGCATCCTTATTTCTCTCTCTCTCTCTCTCTCTCTCTCTCTCTCTCTCTCTCTCTCTCTCTTTCTCAAACACGCACACATGCACATTTTCACATTCCAAGTAAAATAACTGCACATACTATTATCCTGTGGATCTACATGCACTCATCACTGCCTCTTACCAAGGGCTAAATAAAGTGCAATTAGTCAGTGCTGGGACTCAGTAAGACATGTTCGGCCCAATCAAAATGGTTTCTAAGGCATCAAACACTGATTGTGTTCTGTTTCTATAATACATGCTCAGTCATAACTCAAACCGGGATAACCAAGAACTGGAACAGTTTTGTGGACAAGCGTATCTATGGAAACAGCGGCTATGGGGACCATATCCCACGAGCTCATTCTGTGGTTGAGATGGCAGTTCTTCTTGACATGGCATGACCTCACCATCACCATTTGCATAATGTCAGTCTAAAAATTCTGACATGACTCGAGTCTCTGCTCCAAATGAGTGCTAGGGAAAAGAACAGGGGCCCCTTCGGTGCGTCACGTCTTGGTGAGCGTGGCTGTTGTTGTTGGCATGGCGAGCGTGAGAGGGAAAGCAACTGAACCGTTGTGCTCTGCCCCAAGTCCACTCCCTGCTACTCCCGCTGCCATTAGCAGGGAAAACTATGCATTTCCTAATGAGTTCACACTTTTTAAATGTTAATATTATTCTGCCGAGGCTTTCACTGAGCTGGAGATGGTGTAATAATCACAGAGAAGGGAAGGGTAGACATCCTCTGAATGCTGTCCAGGACTTATCCTTTCATTTCTCCGTGTACAGTGGGAGCTCCCTCACAATATATCACTGCACTTTACTTCATTAGTGACTGTAATAGATCTACAGGAGTAATGCTGCAGCTGTGGACTGTACCCCACAAAGCCTTCTTTCATAGGTTAGGGTTAAATCAGCCTAATTATTTATTATGGCATCAAACCTTAAAATGGGAAAAACGAATTTTCCAAATATCGCAAAATGACCATGTCCTGCTTATTTTCTCTCTCTCTCTCTCTCTCTCTCTCTCTCTCTCTCTCTCTCTCTCTCTCTCTCTCTCTCTCTCTCTCTCCAAATGTCAGTGATTGAAAAATGTTCAAATGGCTCTTGGGGTTTATATTCTCAGCGTGATTTCCCGTGCACACGGCATCATTATAATGATGCACTGATCTGCTGCAGTCCTGTTCAAATGGACATGCATTAGTCAAGCGTTATTCGCAAAATGGGTTCATGGACATGACTCTTTTGTGAACGCTAAAATCAAATATCTCGCTTGTGCTGTTTACCGTCAGAAGAGTATGGAAAATAGCGTACAAATAATTCATGCTTAGAAAGTAGAATTGCTTTATCCTGATTACTGAGCATGTGTTGGCTTTTTTTGTTGTTTATTTAATTGAAAATGTCGTCAGATCTGTATTCTGATTAATCTGTATGCTTTACAAAGAACTCTGTAGTGAAATTTGCTGGATGTAGTACGTGAATATAGGATTGGCTGTAACAGTCTTTTTTTTTTTTTTTTCAAAGCTAGAATGTAAATAAAGACAGAAGCGAATGTCAGGGCACAACATTGGCTTTGAGAGATGTGGTTTTCTTCATGGATATATAATAAGTTAAAGATGAAGTTTGGCCCCTAGCTCTTTTCAGATCTGAGCATAGCATCAGTATTGCTCTTGACCTGTAATTTGAGTCACCCCCCCCCCCCCCCCCATACCCACCACCCCCCTTTTCTCTTCATCCCTCCTAATCATTTCTTACTCATCTTTCATTGTATGTGAAAACCATTTTGGCATTGTTGTCGTGACTGTTTGTGATGTTGGGACACAGATCGCCTGGCTAAAGACGGATGAAAATAAGGACAGTTTATGAACATTTGGGGAATTTCCTCTGAAGAGGTTCCATTTGCATGGAATCACCAAGTTATACGCTTCTGTGAGTTACAAATGGTCTCCTAACCCCTTTATCATTTCTGTAATGTCATTTCTGAAGCGTCCATGAATATGAAATTATGAGTCATTTACACAAGAGTATGAAAATCTGTTCATAAATATAACTGCTTTAACCATCTCGACTCAATTATGGGAAAAGTTGCATAATATGCAAATAATTTCTGAACACCATTTTAAAACACTAGCTTGGAAAATGTAGTTCGTACTCACACAAAACTGCTCACTACTAAAAGGTTACAGTTACTTTAAAATATTTTCTGTTCTTACAACTAAAATGAAACACGTTATACCTGTTAATACATTACATAATGGTTCATTAAATTCTACATTTCTATAGAAAAATAACAACAAATTAAAACCCATTGTTTCTCATAAGAGGTTTACCACCCAATATTTTTTTGTGAGCTCTGATAGCATGTTGTTGTTATTTTTAGAGAATCTGAGAATGGCCTCTTAAGCAAGGCAGTGTACCCACAGATAAAATCCAATCATGGTGTTAGTGGTTGGAAAGTTTTATGGATGAAAAACATTTTGGCTCCAGAAGAAGAAAAAGCAACTGTTGTGTTTTGATCTTCAGGCACGAAGGGACGAATGGGAAGAAGATGAAAAGATTGTATGGTTGTGCGCAATGCCAGAAGTGCCGATTCCAATGCATTTGTCATGTCAAAATATAGATGGCATTAGAATGTACCAGGCAGACTTTGAAAGCAAAGATTATTGGATTTTTCCCCCCTCAAACCAGAAACAAACTTACATATGGACATTAGCAGCTTATTATCATCTTGTTGCTGCATTCACTTTGTTTAAAAGCATTTTTTTAAATACAAAACATTACAACTAATTCCACTTTAAACTGATACTGAATTTATAATGAATGAACCGAATGAACATGATGATGAACATAAACAGAACTAGAACAGAACTATTACAAAGTAAACATTTCTAATTTCCTTCACACATGTTAATCTATTTTAATTTTAACCTAAATATAGCAGTAAGATAATAGTGATATAATTACTATCTTCATCATTATTCTCATATTAAAAACAACAACAACAACAACAACAAAAAAACACAATAATTATAAAAAGCAGATGTGGTCCTTTTCAATATTGTACTGAGATTTTTCAGGACTTCACTTAGATTTTGCTAGATCTACAGATGTTTGTGACAGATTCAAATTTTTCAGTAGATTTACAACCAGACCATTTACTCAGTTCAAGATTTCTAAATCTGAGTCTTAAATCATGAAGTCATGCTGCAAGGATTAATTGTTGCATGTTGGACATTGTAATAGATATTTTAAGTAATTTAAGTCACCTTTTCATATCTAAAATAAATAAATAAACAAACAAAAATAGGCATTTCATTATTTTTTTTTAACCATTTCATTATTTTCTCCACTTTTGCAAAGAAGCATAACAGACAGTATGAAGTGGCTACCGTCCAAGCTTTTAAGATGAATTCAAAATGACACTGTATTTGCTTTACATGAAGTTTTTATACAGATGATCAAAAGGCTGTCACACGCTTCCTCCAAGTCATGTAAAGCCAGCCAGCTGTATCTTTTTTGGAGCACAAGAAGGTGTAACACACTCAGAGGAAAGTGCTATCTGCCCCATTCCGCACTCATGAGCTCGCAGACCCTCATGATTGGTTAATGTTGCTGTGATTGACAGGGGAGAGAGAGAGAGAGAGAGTATTACAACCCTCGCACCAAGAGAGCACAGGCAATTTTACTCTTATATTTGACTCCTAGCCCCAGATGGCTGTGGCACTGTCCTGGATTCGTAATCTCCAGATGATAAGATGAGCGCTGTTGCGCCACTGGGGAAACCTATGAGGGGATTTTAACCCTGTCCTTGTTTGTATTGATATAAATGGGCAGCATGGTGTCTCACTGGAGGTTTGCGTGTTCTCCCTATGTATTCTTTGGTTTTCTCCCACCTCTCAAAAACACGCCTGTAAGTCCAACATGCCTTTATAGTACGTTATTTATCTGTTTGCAAAGTCGTCCCATGTCCCAGTCGGTTTTCTCCAGATTGTCTGGTTTTCTCACTCCTCCCAAAATGATGCCTGTCAGTCAGTTGGTTAGGCTAAATTGCCCCTAAGTGTAAATGTGTGTGCATGGTGTCTTGTGATGGATTGCTGTGTCAGTCTCTCAGTCAGTGTTCCTGAGATCCATACTGGATCCATACTGACCTCGACCAGGACAAAGCAGCTATTGAAAATGAATGAATGAATGAATATTGATTGTCATAGTCATAATTTTGGACTATTTGACTGAATAAAGTTTCAGTGGTTCACAGTGCTCATACACATTAATTAGAAATGTATTTATTATTATTATTATTATTATTATTATTATTATTATTATTATTATGGGGTTTTTTTTATTATTGTAAACGGCCCCTCAGTATAGTTTCCTAAAACTGTCAACTCTGCCTATACAATTTGATATGCCAAAAGGAGATTCATCAGTGATTCAGAGTGTTTAGTCAGAATTGAGTAGGAAACTCCAGTGTTGATTCATTTGTCATATGCTGGCTCAGCAATGTTGGATGTCATGTTCTTTTCAGTAAATCGATACCTTCTTTGGCACTGATTTATTATTCATCTATTCATGTCTACAGATGTGTTTTACAGAGTGTTCAGCCAGAGGTGTAGTTCACTGGGTTCTTGAATTGCTGAAGGAGAATATGGGCCTGATGGGAGTGGTAATCATTAGAACTGTCGTGTTTTAGCCTTTAGACACTGCATTTTTTTTTTTTTTTTAAAGCCCTATATTTAATTACGCAGTGTACTAGAAGTGCATTATTGATCAAGTTGTTCATTGTTTGAAGCTCATCTGTTTATGGATTATACAGTCTGTATAAACAGATAGTATGCTAAAAATGCACACCTCAAATATTCTGCAAGTTTAAAACCAGCACTGATACTTGATAATCACATTTAAATTCCCGCGTAATTGTTTTGTGTAGTCTTGAGCTAACTGAAAAGGGTTTGTCTTGGAAAAGAGAAGGGACCTGGGACAGATAGTACTTTTCATCAATGCTCAAGAGGTCTAAAAATTGCTGCTTCATCTGCTCTGGATTATTCTGCAATCAACAAATGCATTCCGGCACCGCACTGTCATCAGCTATTTCTGCAACGTATTGCTCTATATAAACAGCCATGGGGGAGGCTTCTACTTCTCTGGTATGCATAGTCCATGACAAGTCTGGGATCAACTCTAAATACTCATCCTTTGTGTACATGAATGGAGAATGGAGCTATTCTTTACACAGCATCGTTCCTGTATCACACCAGACTGCAGCATTAAGGTTTAGACACAAACAGAGGGAGTATTTTAGATTTGTATTGCTAGGGGTTGTTAGCTTCATAGCTTTCGAGCACTTTCTGATATGCAAGCATTATTATATTAGCTATTATAGCTGTATAGCTATTATTATATGGTTCTACACAGGGCTTCCTCCAGAGGACCAACCGAAGAAACCAACCGGTTCTAGATTTGACTTTCATTCAAAGAGCGTACACTTTGGGAGTTTCACAGAGCAATGGTCTTCACAACCAATTAGTGCTGAAAGAGACAAAAGAACGTTACACTTTTGTGGTCTCTTGCTGTAAAACGCTTGATGGATGTACGATTATCGTAAGCTGAATTTAGTGTGTAAAACAAAGTAACACTACGTTGAGTGGTGCACGGATGCATAGAACCCTCCTGTCTGGCGTCTGTTTTCCTCAGCTCCTGCTCCGTCTTCACCCTGCAACGCCCACCCAAATTGCCTGCACCTGTACCTAGTTGGACTCATCAGAATGGTCTCATCATGTCTCATTTACTTGTGTGTGTGTGTGTGTGTGTATATATATATATAGTACTTTGTTTATCTATTTGCAAAGTTTGCAAAGTCTGGCATGTGTACACTGCGTTTAGTTGTATTACCAGTGATTCCTGGTATCTCAGACTCCTCGATCTCTTAATCTGCATGCTTTATTAGTTTACAAGTTGCCAGTTTTAGTCCTAGGGCCTTATTTATGAAACATACTTGAATTTCAATTGGATGATATATAAAATTGGTGTTTGATTGAATATACTGTATGCACCTGTTCTTTTAACAAAAGTGCAGTCAATAGCAGAAACATTCCCGTAGGCAGATACCCCAAGATAGAGAGCACTTGTGAAGGTACAGGTATATAGCACAATTATAGCATGTTCTACTTTCTAGACTTGTCGCTAGCTGGTTTCACAGGCTCACTAAAAGGGGTCTAAAAAGACATTTTCGACTCATGAGCCATTCATCATCATGAGCTAGAAAACCAGTGTGTGTCCCCTGGACATGTGTGTTCCCTCCTCAGTGCTCGATTTGCCAGGTCCTCAAAGACGGCTAACACGGCTATTATTTAACTTTTAGTAAAACATCCTTAATAAACAACAAATTGCTGTACGTGCACTGGAGCTATTAGCAGAAGGTTGACCTACAGTAGATATTTGCCATTCAGATATTTAAAAACATTTTTTAAAACACTTTATTTAAATTATTTTTAGTTTTTTGCACAACCTATAATTTGATCGTATAGAAACAGAAAAAGTATACCCTCTACATAAATGGAAGTTTGTACAGTTCACAGTTCTCCACGAGGAAAAAAAAAAAATTCTACGTCAGGTTGGAAACATGTCATTTTATGCGTATTTTCATGTCAAATTTTCGTTTTTTCGTACTTATATGTGAATTTTTATGTACAACATTTTTGGATCAAATTTGTTTTTTAAAATGTTTTTTTAAATGCGGCCCCTGGACCCTTGTTTGTTTGTTTGTTTGTTTGTTTTTTCACTTTGTCCTCTCGACTATTGAATAGTAATTTGCTAACCTTAGGTTGTATTCACAGGAAATCTTGAGGCTAAAAACATCTCCTAGCTGGACCAAAAAATGGTGTATTAGTCTTAATTTTCAGACTGATTTTTTTTTAAAAAGAGTAATTCAAAGAATTTTAGCGTTTAAAGCAATTTCTAAACCTGTGACAATAGAGGATTCAAATGTCACTAAGACCAAGTCACAATTCTAAATGGCTACTGCCAGCAATTAATGACACCTGCACAGTATGTTGAAGATTGAAAGACAGCTCTGAAGCATTCTACATTGTGTGATTAAAGTTTAGATTAAGACGGCACCCGAGTGGTGCAACAGAAAAGCCCTATCATTGGAAGATATTGTTGAAAATGAGTTTGAGACTCATGAGGAGCTCTCCAGAGCCAGTAGTGCAGAGCCAGTCGAGCCAGGTTGGTAGTTATGTGATAAGGGAGAAAAAGGGCCCAGGCAGATGACCGAATGGGGAAGAACACGGGAAAAAAATATGAACATTACATCTGTCATTACATCTGTCACACTGTTCAAGATGATCCCATGATGATAATGCGTTCTCCATGTCTTGATTATATGATGAAAATCCTCTAATGACAAACATTTACTACATTCTGCTTATATCACCCATCAGTGTGATACAGGCTCATGCAGAAAGCAGGGTCACATAAACAGAAACATTCTTCAAAGTGAACTCGAGGTAATAAGGTTATTCGTTTGGTGTATTAGCATGTTTTGTTGACGTTTTGCGATTGCCACTACCGTATTTGTAGCTATAACGTAATCCTGGATTGTATTATGGTGGCATGTAGATGAATGTCGTATTAGCGGATTTTAATGAAAAAAAAAAGTCTGACTTCATCAGAACTTTGACACTAAGTCCGTCGTCTGTGAGCATGTTACGTTATGCGTTCTAAGACCATCAATCTCAACTCGTAACCAAAGAATTCTTTTACGGCGTGATTTCTGGCTTTGACAGGAACGTTACTTACTAAGTGAAAAGCAACCACCAGGGATTAAAACTCTGTTAGACTCGACCAGAAACGAAATGCAGCTTTGCAGAGCAGATTAATCGGGAATATCTCGATAGTTTCATGAACTCGCTCTACGTTAAACAACACAGTAAATGCCCTCTCCAGATTTCCCAATTATTAATCTGTATGTTAACCAACTACAAATCCATTATTCTATCAAATAATCTGCCAATGAATACAATCGATATTTTAGTTTAATAAAATTAAAATATGATTAAATCACATAAGTTGATAAACCACTCGGTTTGAAATAGGTCGAAAGCATTTAGACATTAGTTTTTGTATGAAATCAGGGGCATTTTCATTTTCACTTTATTATTTTTTTTCTTGTAATATGGCAGTGTGAATTGTGATTCATTCCTGAATTCATCACCTAGCCGACAAGCCGAACACTGCCAACGTTCATTCATTCAGTCCTCCATAGCAATGTGGTCAGCTCCACCCCTTACTTCCAGCAGAGGAATTTAATGTCATTCCTTAGTCAGAGTTCCTCTGAACAAATTTGCGAATAAGAAATTTTTATGACTTACAGTAGGACAACTTTTAATATTAAGATGTTCCTTAAATGTGGTCCTTGATCTAATGAAAAACTTGAATGAAATCAGACAAGCAAAAGCAACGTGGCTTTGATTTCACAGAAGTAAGAAAAGGTGTAAATGTTATTCCCGCTCCCTAACCTCAAACCTCAACCTTTATAACATTTCATATGAACTGAGTGTGAATTGTTATGAATTTGCAAGACTGAGACCATGCTGGAATTTGCTCTTAATGATCTGGTCTGGATCTGACAGTGTCTGGAAAAGGCCTCCGGCTCCGATGTGTTACTATACGCCTGTGATCAGACCTGAAAGCCACTGACACTACTGGAAGATTGATGAAATTTTCATGGGTACATTTGTGAAATGTATAATAACATTCTGTATTGTGTTGCTGAGCATGACAATGCCCGAGGTTTAACTTGTGAATTTGATATTCTACTGTGTTTGCTATGCATTCTTGTATGCTTTCAGGCACCGAATGATATTGCTTGTGAACTTGCTGAAAGTGCTCTGTGAGAAACGTTGAGAATAAGAAGGGATTTGTGGATAAAACAATCTGGTTGCTGGAGCAGAAGGTCAACCCTGACAAGATATCCTTCACACTCTATTCAGTATTATAATATCAAATCTCACAAAACCTGACCTATTTTCTGCTGTGTTCTTTGCTGTGTCTGTATGTGGTGTGTACTGTGGTCAAGTGTTTGGCTGTCTTGTCTGCTCTGTCTGGGAAGTGGCTTCTCCTGATCGCGTGACAAGTTGACCGGGTTCAGTGTGTGCCACAGAGCAATGGGCAACGACAACAACAATAACAACACCACCAACACCGTTTAACTCTGTAAACATTATAACTTAATCATCTTCTTGCCACGAGTAATCTGTAGGACTGTAATTATTACAGCAGGGACAGTGCATTGAGAAGGCCAATCAGTTAGGAAATGGCTGCCGTCGCTGTTGCTGTGACTGACCAAATGATGTAGCGGTCAGCTCTGTCGCCTGGGGCTGGAAAGTTGTGGGTTCCTTCTACGTGCCAAGATTAAGTCAGTCCCGTCCTTAATCTAAAAAAAGGGGACTTCTTGGGCAGACAGGCTGACCACAGAGACATCAGTTGACTCAGGGTTTCCCTGCCTTCTCATGAAGCCTGTGGCCTGCCAGCTCTTAACAACACAGGTTCAAACAGGCCAGTAAGCTTGACACCTCACAATAGCTGGGAACAGTCTCAGCTACGTATAGGACACATGAGGAACAGTTGGCATTTGGAAGAACAAATATTGTCACTGTCGTGAGAGGACATCCCTGTCTCCGTCTCCTCTTAGGCATTTTTTTTTGCACAAATGATCGGCCCCCGAGTGTGCCTTATTTGTTGAGGTTTGTCTGTCGCCTCGCTGTTTAATTGTCCCTGTTAAGTTTTCCAGCAGCACACTTAAGATGCAGAGCAGGGTGAGCAGGTTCTCTCAGACACGGCAGCAGTGGCTAGGCTCTGCGTGCCTAGCAATATCGCCTTACTGTGACCACAGCTCTTAAAACAGAAAATCCATCCCCAGTGTTTCGGAAGGGAGGGGAAGAGCCACAGCAGAGATAAGTGAGCCTGGGTTTGTCTTCAACAGATGCGGTGCTTCCTTTCGAAGGCCTAGCCTTCCTGCCAGAGCAGTGTCTGGAAAGTGTGTGTAGACATCTCCACCAAAAATGCACCATGCACTAGAACAGATGTTGAAGAAAACACTCAACTCAAAGCTCAGAGGACCAACCAGACAATTAGGTTTTTATGTTGTTGTATTGCACCCGTACACGCCCCCCCACCCCCGCACATAATCAATTAAGACTTGACAAAGTAACTAATAATGAAGACGATTGTATGTTTTGTGGACGTAATTCACTGTGACAGGTCTGCATATTTTGCTTGGCTGTGTGCCAGCCTTCTACAGCTGTGCAGGAGACATTTCCAATATCCTCCTCCCCCCCCCCGCTCTTTTTCCTTCTCTGTGCCATCAGATATATAACATATACTTCATGCTGCTATCATGATCCCAGTCCTGCCGTACACCGTGTCCAGAAAATGAATTGACTCATCATTTTGCAGACCGCCAGCCTTGGCTGTGCATTATATAACATCAGTGATGGCAATCGTTCAACCTCTCAGATATGTCCCATGATTGATACTGGACCACTCAAATTTCATGCTTAGTCACTGGTATTTACCATGTGTTTCTCTCAGCCTGCATGACTGGATAATAAGGTTATGTTTCTTTTCTTTCCAATTACTTTCCGCACCAACAGCAACACGGTTCAAGACGTGAGGGGAGAAAGTGAATGCATGTGGGTGAAAATAAAGAGACAAACAGAAAAGAAGGCGGTATCAAAACATTCTTTCCACCTCCTCAACACAGGAACGTGAAGTCCTGAAGCTAATTGAGTGGATCAAAGAACAAAGGAGTTCTCTCAGACGTGATTAAATTGAAGCAGACCATGACAACCTGTTTCAGTTACTAAATCCAGGGATGTTCAACTAGGTGGATGGAGACTCAGAAACTGGCGCTAGGGAAATCTCTGGCCATTGACAAGAGAGGGTGTTATGGGACTGACTTTCTAAGCTGTAATAGAGATTGATCTCTCAGTCACTGCATGTCAACCAACAGTAGGTTATATAAAAAAGTAATGGAAGGACAATGACATAGTACCGTACCTAGATCACATCAGGCCTTAGATGGCTAGACCACCAGTCGTTAATGTTAAATTAAACAAGGATAGACCATTTTAAAAAATAATGGAAAAGTATGTGTTTAGAAGCTAATTTTTTTTCTCTGCTAAAGGTAAAGACAATGCTGGCAACATGTTTCTGGTAGAGAGATCAAAATAACTCTGGTCCAAAATTAAGGGTGAGGTAAAACTCTTCCTTCCACCGGAATGGATGAGAGAAAGATGGGAAGTTCCTGCAGGTGACAGGAAGCTGCAGATGCTGCGTTTGCTATCAGTGAGGAAGAGGCCCCCGATGGCATGGGTACATTCTTTCCCAAAAAACCCCCAGGCATTGTGAAAAAATAAAACATAAATCCTGTTGCACAAGTTGTCAGGTTTAGTTTGCAATTTTGCATGTATTTCACAAGGTCACTTCATGTGTAACAGTACAAATCTACATCAGGAGAGATATTAAATCTTACTTTACTTTGAAAAATACCTAGCATTCAATAATTTGAGCAAAATCTAATCTACCATACTCAAAAGTCCCATGTGTAAGTTGGAGTAGCATGATTACTGTTGTAACATGAGGAAAGCTATGACAGGTTAAATATCCTCCATGTGACACATGAACTGTCATAATTTCTTTGTGCGACATTCCCCTATACGAGTGATGTGAATTTCACTTCCATGCACGTATCATTCCCGAGCGATCCATGTCTACTTGGCCTTCGAATTAAATGTCGATTTTATGAATAGAAAAACGTAACCTATAGACAGAAGGTTTTGTTTGGTAATCTACAATTTTTGTGTTAATGAACACTTCGCACTTGACTATTAGCTCACATTACCTGGTGTTCAACAATACAAGATTTATTGTAAGACGTTTTATTTTTCCTCTATGACAATAAATCTGTTAAGAATTTCACATCATGCAGGCTAAATTGTCGCTAAAGCCAGCCAACTAGCTCACATTAACTCTGACATTTTAACATATTCGCTAACCTAGCAAAACATAATGATTAGGTCATTGCTAAGTCAAGCAAAACTGTTGATCTTATTTCTACTTGTATTGGACAGATTAAATGGTGAGTTAACAGTACAGAGGCTACAGCTATGTCTCAAATCTATCTCATAAGGTAATCTTATGGCTGCGAGTCCACACCTTGAGATACTGTCCTAAACGGCACACGGTATGCCGACAGAGTAATGACACCAGTGGTTTAGTAACATACGATTTACTATGGTAGTCTGCAGTTTGGGGATAGAGCCCAAGCATTCATGACTCACAAAAAAAAGCAATATGGATTCAGCTTCTTTTTTTTTTTAAATTCACTACTGAGAATTCTCCAGATAATTTGCTTCAAAACAATATACATGTAAAAATGAATTACATTGACAAAAGAAACAAATGTATATGTATTAACACCCCCCACCCCCCACACAAACATATATATATATATATATATATATATATATATATATTAGTTTGTCTATGAAATTTTCATGAACACCATATAGGCCTTCATCATATCCGCTGTAACACGAATCATTAAGTGTTTTAACCCACTATCGTGTGTTATAAGCCAGCTGCACTCACATGCGAATTTAGTCGTGGTCGCTTTTCTAAATTAAACCAAATTTCAGTTATAATTAGCTATTTAGTGACAATAAGTCATAGTTGAAGGTAGTGATTCAATCGATAGAAGAGGTAGCGTAAAACAGTGGTGTGCATGTAAGGATTTTGTGATCACAGGAATGAACGCAAAAGCGAGCAAGCTCCGTAATATTCGGAGGAGCTTGCAATTTTTCAAAATGACCGCCGATTTTCCACAGATTTGGGCCCAGACCTGTCATGTGACGTCATCACAGCACGCATTCAGCCACAGCCCTCTTCGATTCACGTGCGTCAAACAGGAGTAAAACATCACTACGAATGACTGTGCAAAACCATTTTGTGCGACTGCAATTTCACCAATTCAAGTAGTTTTCCACAAAACATAGCACAAAAAAAACTATATAATATTGTTTTAAATATTATAACTCAATTGTATTACTACATAATAAATAATGTTTTTTAAGAGTTCAATCAAGGCATTGTATTAACATGTCTTTTTTTTTTTTTTTATACTATAGCACACACACACACACACACACACACACACACACACACACACACACACAGGTGTTCCATTCCAGGTTTATTCCTACCTTGTGCCCAGTGGTCCCACGATATGCTCAGGATCGACCCTAGCCCTGACCAGGATAGGAAGATAAATAAATGTAAACCATATTACAACAGTGTAATTTCCTTCACAATTGAAGTTCTGCAACACCATTTATTGGAAGAGACGTGAGCATTCGTAAGGTATGCTGCATTTTGAGCTGTTTGTACCTCATAGCTTTGATGCCTACATTCCTCCGCTGATCACCCAGTGTTGACCTGAAATCGTGATTAGGACCAACACGAATATATTGCACATACTTACTTTTTTTTTCCTCTCTGAAAAATTCTTACACAGACTTTTTTTTTTCCCTTCCTAAAACAAATGTGTATGCAGACAAAAATAAATGCAAAACACCGAGTGAAACTTTTTAAAAGGGGTAGGAAGAGGAGCAGGCTAGGGAACTGTGTTGTGGTGCAGTCTTGAAGAGAGATATAACAAATGTCGCATGGCAGATGAGAAGAGGGAACGGCTGAGAGAGAAAGACATATACCAGAGGATTGTGCATTAAAGTCATGCAGTAGGTTTAGTCTAAAAAGAGAAAGCATAGGAATTGGCAGGAGAGTTGGTTTAAAAAGAATAAATAAATAAACAAACATTCGTACCTACATTGACAACTGGTAAACAACTTTTGCTGTGACTGAGAGCTTTCAGTTACAATTTCTCTAGATACCACCCACAGTCAACAGTTTGAAGGCAGGCCCTGTCTTATATATACCTAGTGTGTAAATTATGGAGCTCTCAGTCAGAGAAGCAATATTATAAAAAATATTGGTGGTGCAAAATGTTGGTGGTGCAGTGGGAAGAGTTGCCATCTCACAGCTCCAGGATATCGAGTTGGATCCTAATCTCAGGTTACGGTCTATGTGGAGGTTCACATTGTCCTTGGATATGTGTGGGTTTCCTCCAGGTTCTCCGGTTTCCTCTCACCTCCCAAAAACATGCCAGTAGGTGGTTTGGCAAGTCTAAAAGTCTAAATTGAAGATGAGTGGAAGATGAATGAATATGAAAAATGACTGTGATTATGGCACATCTGTATACAAAACGATTGATGGTCATAAAAGCAGGAAACATAATCCTCATTCGCTTGAAGACTTTAAATCTTCTGTGTTTCAAGTGGGTGTGTTGATAAATTGTGGAGTTGATGTGAAGGGAAAAAAAGACACGTTTTTTTTTTTTTTGCTTTATGTGAACCAGTTTTTAACAGTTATATTGTCGTGACAATGGTTTGTTGTGATATATTACATACTATCCCGTATACGATCACAATATATAGTATAGCCATCATTTTTCCTTATGCAGCTCTAATCTTAGTGTGTCTTTGAGGATTTCTTAAATTGGATGCAGGAATAAAATCATGGAGGAGTTTCAGATAGGAACTCCTCAGCATCCAGTCTAATGACTGAAGAAATTATATTGAGCACTTTGAGAAAACATGAACGTTGATGATTCTCGGGTACCCAAAATCAGTGGAACATCTTTGCCAGTTGAACCCTGTAAGTGCAGCTTTAATCCAAATGCTCTGATCCAAGCCTCACTAACTTAATATATATATATATATATATATACATAGGACAGCTTTTAAACATGACCCTCATCACCGTCTCGTCCCTCTCTGTCCACTTTAACATCAGACAACAACATTCAATCAGTTCTGCTCTGGTGACTAAATTTCCTTTCATTACCTCGTCGAATCATTTTCAGACCTTATCCACTGTCATCTGTACAGAGTGTATAAGTGCGCGTCCTTTTTGATGATGATGCGATGACGCTGGAGCATCGTGAGCATTTTAAATATATTTATGCTGTCTTAAAACAGAGTGTGGTGGAAATTCACCCGGAAAATGAGAAATCACTACCAAACACTTGAATCTGCAAAAGCAAATATTTACTCGACCAGCAATTGGTCACCAGCCTGGGTAACCACTCTTACCTTACCAACTGTACCTTACCTCAGAGAGACAGAAGATCGGAGTACATATGGCTACATTCATGAATTATTCATTTCATAGATATTTTTATTCATTTAGTAAGAACAAGGAAATCAACATCCTTGATGTTGATTTCAACAGGATGACAGAGTGCACTGATTATCATATTATCTGGACCTGTCCGGGTCAATTCTCCAAACAGGGAAGTACTGTCTGAACAGTTGGTATTTTCTCATAAAAATGGATCAATTTAATTTCTCCGTTTTCTTAGGACAACCTGTTCTTTCTGAGTTTTGAACTGCTATTTTCACAGTTAGTGTGTTAGTAATCTTAATTTTCTCCACAGGAGTTGTCAAAGCAAAAACAGAAAAACTATGCAAATTTGCTATTTTTGGCTGCTTTCCAGAATTCAGCCGTAATGACTTCTGATGGGTTTTTCCAGACTACCAGACACTCCCAGACCTACATACATATACATATACATATACACACATATATATATTTATATATATACACACACATATGTTAAATAATATTAAATTAATAAAATAAATCCAGTGATAGGGTACTTGGATTTAAAAACAAAACAACACAAACAAACAAATTAAGCACATGGCCATTGTCAGCATTTTTGAAGCTGCATTGGCTCGCACTGCCCAAGCAAAAAGACAATGTCCATCTCAAAAATACTTATGTATTGACATGCCATGTGAAATGACCCCCTAATGTTTGTGTTATTGGAGAGGACACCACTAGAATTGGCACTATGCTTCAATATATGGATCAAGAGGATCTTTTTCTCTTCAGAAGCTAAATTGCTCCAAACGTTTCCTATCAATTGAATCAATTGTCAGAGTAACCTGTTCACAAGCTATTTTACTCAATTTGGCATCTCAAAATAATAAGACAAAGAAAACTGGTGCTTGTTAAAGATGGGTGCTTTTATGAATGGAAGCAAAGAAGTTGAAGATAACAAAACCTGACATCCATTGATGACCCTGAAAAATATTATGCTTGTAATGACTCCAGGTTATACAGATGTGGGCATAGGTTACTATAACAATATTATTGGATTTTTGGAAGTGTTCCTATGTGGTGAACTAATGCCAGAGCACCATTTCTGCATAATCAATTTTGGCTTTATAGAGCATGAGATATAACAGAAAACGCAGCTTCTTTTAGAAGCCTGTAACAGTCGTCTCTCGACAATAGCATCAGCATCAGTGAGTCTATGTTTCAAATATTTTGAAGCCAGTACTCCTTTTTTAAATGACAAAAGTGGTTAGTGGTTCTGGAAGTGCTAAAAGAGAACGTTAAGGAGTTGGTTTCCAAGATGTTTCCCAGTAATATGGCACTGGTCTACAGTATAAGCACTATTCTCTTGGAATGGTGCTTCTTTTGGATTTTATGGAGGACTGCTAATTTTGTGTATGATCGCTCTGTCTTTTTGTGGATAAAGTTTGTTAATTTTAATAAATACCATTTACAAAAAAAAACAAACAACAACAACAAGAACAACTGACATTTTTGTCCTAACATCATTTTTGTCAAACCTCTTTTTGGCTGGTGATATAATCATGATTGGTTTAGCCATAGAAGGCTGCTCTCTGATAGAGTACTTACCTTCTACTGACTGTACTCCGATAGAGTACTTACCTTCTACTGACAGTAATCTGATAGAGTACTTACCTTCTACTGACTGTACTCTGATAGAGTACTTACCTTCTACTGACAGTAATCTGATAGAGTACTTACCTTCTACTGACAGTAATCTGATAGAGTACTTACCTTCTACTGACTGTACTCTGATAGAGTACTTACCTTCTACTGACAGTAATCTGATAGAGTACTTACCTTCTACTGACAGTAATCTGATAGAGTACTTACCTTCTACTGACAGAAATCTGATAGAGTACTTACCTTCTACTGACAGTAATCTGATAGAGTACTTACCTTCTACTGACTGTACTCTGATTGATAGAGTACTTACCTTCTACTGACTGTACTCTGATAGAGTACTTACCTTCTACTGACTGTACTCTGATTGATAAAGTACTTACCTTCTACTGACTGTACTCTGATTGATAGAGTACTTACCTTCTACTGACTGTACTCTGATAGAGTACTTACCTTCTACTGACTGTACTCTGATAGAGTACTTACCTTCTACTGACAGAAATCTGATAGAGTACTTACCTTCTACTGACAGTAATCTGATAGAGTACTTACCTTCTACTGACTGTACTCTGATAGAGTACTTACCTTCTACTGACTGTACTCTGATAGAGTACTTACCTTCTACTGACTGTACTCTGATAGAGTACTTACCTTCTACTGACTGTACTCTGATAGAGTACTTACCTTCTACTGACAGTAATCTGATAGAGTACTTACCTTCTACTGACTGTACTCTGATAGAGTACTTACCTTCTACTGACAGTAATCTGATAGAGTACTTACCTTCTACTGACAGAAATCTGATAGAGTACTTACCTTCTACTGACAGTAATCTGATAGAGTACTTACCTTCTACTGACTGTACTCTGATAGAGTACTTACCTTCTACTGACTGTACTCTGATAGAGTACTTACCTTCTACTGACTGTACTCTGATAGAGTACTTACCTTCTACTGACTGTACTCTGATAGAGTACTTACCTTCTACTGACTGTACTCTGATTGATAGAGTACTTACCTTCTACTGACTGTACTCTGATAGAGTACTTACCTTCTACTGACAGTAATCTGATAGAGTACTTACCTTCTACTGACTGTACTCTGATAGAGTACTTACCTTCTACTGACTGTACTCTGATAGAGTACTTACCTTCTACTGACAGTAATCTGATAGAGTACTTACCTTCTACTGACAGTAATCTGATAGAGTACTTACCTTCTACTGACTGTACTCTGATAGAGTACTTACCTTCTACTGACTGTACTCTGATAGAGTACTTACCTTCTACTGACAGTAATCTGATAGAGTACTTACCTTCTACTGACTGTACTCTGATAGAGTACTTACCTTCTACTGACAGTAATCTGATAGAGTACTTACCTTCTACTGACAGTAATCTGATAGAGTACTTACCTTCTACTGACTGTACTCTGATAGAGTACTTACCTTCTACTGACTGTACTCTGATAGAGTACTTACCTTCTACTGACAGTAATCTGATAGAGTACTTACCTTCTACTGACTGTACTCTGATAGAGTACTTACCTTCTACTGACAGTAATCTGATAGAGTACTTACCTTCTACTGACAGTAATCTGATAGAGTACTTACCTTCTACTGACAGAAATCTGATAGAGTACTTACCTTCTACTGACAGTAATCTGATAGAGTACTTACCTTCTACTGACTGTACTCTGATAGAGTACTTACCTTCTACTGACTGTACTCTGATTGATAGAGTACTTACCTTCTACTGACTGTACTCTGATAGAGTACTTACCTTCTACTGACTGTACTCTGATAGAGTACTTACCTTCTACTGACAGAAATCTGATAGAGTACTTACCTTCTACTGACAGTAATCTGATAGAGTACTTACCTTCTACTGACTGTACTCTGATAGAGTACTTACCTTCTACTGACTGTACTCTGATAGAGTACTTACCTTCTACTGACTGTACTCTGATAGAGTACTTACCTTCTACTGACTGTACTCTGATAGAGTACTTACCTTCTACTGACTGTACTCTGATAGAGTACTTACCTTCTACTGACTGTACTCTGATAGAGTACTTACCTTCTACTGACTGTACTCTGATAGAGTACTTACCTTCTACTGACAGTAATCTGATAGAGTACTTACCTTCTACTGACAGAAATCTGATAGAGTACTTACCTTCTACTGACAGTAATCTGATAGAGTACTTACCTTCTACTGACTGTACTCTGATAGAGTACTTACCTTCTACTGACTGTACTCTGATAGAGTACTTACCTTCTACTGACTGTACTCTGATAGAGTACTTACCTTCTACTGACTGTACTCTGATAGAGTACTTACCTTCTACTGACTGTACTCTGATAGAGTACTTACCTTCTACTGACTGTACTCTGATAGAGTACTTACCTTCTACTGACTGTACTCTGATTGATAGAGTACTTACCTTCTACTGACTGTACTCTGATAGAGTACTTACCTTCTACTGACTGTACTCTGATAGAGTACTTACCTTCTACTGACAGTAATCTGATAGAGTACTTACCTTCTACTGACTGTACTCTGATAGAGTACTTACCTTCTACTGACTGTACTCTGATTGATAGAGTACTTACCTTCTACTGACTGTACTCTGATAGAGTACTTACCTTCTACTGACTGTACTCTGATAGAGTACTTACCTTCTACTGACAGTAATCTGATAGAGTACTTACCTTCTACTGACTGTACTCTGATAGAGTACTTACCTTCTACTGACTGTACTCTGATAGAGTACTTACCTTCTACTGACTGTACTCTGATAAAGTACTTACCTTCTACTGACTGTACTCTGATAGAGTACTTACTTGTCTGTAGACGGTAGAGAGAGAACTTGAAAGTTCTCATATGCCCAGGAATCCTGATCTTGACTCTATTGTCTTTACACCCTCAATAAAACCTAGCAACAGAAACTTTATAGTAGAATAAAGCATTAACTTTAGCATCTTTTAGCATTCACTGCCGACAGATGTCTGCTTGGCTGTGTATAATGTAGCAAGCTGATGAATGGTGTCTCTTACAGTGGTGACTGGTCCATAGGGGCAGGTGTGGCATATACAGGGGGTCCAAAAGTCTGAGACCACATTGAAAAACTGAGATTTTTTTCCCCATTTAATATTGGAAATAAACAGAAGGGTTTAGAATTTTGAAATATGTAAAAACAAAGAACGTAAATGTTCAATATATTGACTATTTAATATTCACAATATCCAGGTCCCTGTTTAAAAGTAAGTAAATTTGTGATATTGACCATGTTAACTGCTGAAGGTCAGATGTTCCTCATGTCTAATCTCTTCTACTGAAGCACGTGTTCAGACTACACGCTGAAAGATTCTATCTGAAATGGACCATAAGTTTTTTCACAAACTTGTGGAGTCCAAGCCGTCGAGTGCACACCGTCATTAAAGCATAAGCAGGATGTATCAAATACTGAAACTCTGAAATCCGTGCAAATATTTGAAAGATTCTACTTTTCACTCAAGTTGGTGCCAGTAATATAATTTATAATTAAAACTGTTGTATTAAATTAGAAAAGAATGCAAAATAGAAGCTTTTTGAGTTGTGCTCTCAGACCCCACTGCATATCATTCAACAAATGTTATTCTTCATAGTTTTCGTACACAACTCCATACGTTAAATCACATTGAAATACTAATTACTTCTTTTGAGTGGCCAATGAGTGCATATTTTTTTGTTGATATTTGACAGATATAATCCAATGCTCCATTGATTTGCTCACTTTTCTAGATATATCATGTGTCACCATGCTCACTGCCATACTTAGTGCCGTAGAGTTATTATTGCACCTTATGTTCGTAATTGGGAACTGCAACAAGTGCTAATAGAGGCCCACTGGGGTCGGATTAACACTGCCCCATGCTCAGTGGACAGGACAGTTATTTGCAAGGTCACCACAATTACACCATATTGGAATAGATTAAAATACTCCACAGCCACAAATATCTTTTGAGCCAATATTTGGAATTAAATCTAATAAAGTTCTGGGGAACCAATGCAAAGTTTAAGTACAGACCGTGTGGCTATGTGAACCATCAGACAGTGAACCATTTCCATTCTAAGATAAAGAATATATTGCAAATATTGAAAGGGATAGGGAAAGGGGTTTTATAGAGTGTATAATGTCTGTATATCAGAAATATGTGTGCACTACATTGACCTTGAAAAGAGAGAAAAAAGAAAAATGTGTCTCCCATTTCCAATGCCTGAACTTTTTGGGTTCGATTCAGGTCTTTTGTATGTATGTATATATTTTAAGTTGTAGTGGTGGGAGCCTGGCCCAGGGAACTTGAAGCATGAGGCAGTGGACACCCTGGACGAGGGGCCAGCCCATCGCAAGGCACAATCACACACCATGGACAATTTGGAAATGCCAATAAGCTTAGAGCACATGCAAACTCTGTGCAGGATTCAAACCCCCAACCACAGAGGTGCAAGGTAGCAAACAAGCTAACCACTAAGCCACCTGGTAACCATTAAACTGGTAATTCTATCAAATTCACTGGTTTGTTAAATGTCACGTTCTGTGGACATTCATAGTAAATATAAATGCATGCCTCCTGGGAAAATACTGTTTGAGACGTATTGCAATAATGTCCTGGGTTTTGAGTGTGAAAACAGCTAAGAAAATTCGAAACTCTCTGGCGTGTTTACTAAACATTACCATGTCAATTCATAGTAATTCATGAAATATTGAGCCTCTTAGAACAATTGTGCATTTGAATTTATACATGATGAACAAGCCTCTCTGTTCTTCAGTTAAATTCACTTGTTTATTCATTCTCTCTCTCTCTCTCTCTCTCTCTCTCTCTCTCTCTCTCTCTCTCTCTCTCTCTCTCTCTCAGTTGTAGTGTCAATGCAGCAATGGCAGTAATGTCAGCCCATTTATGTGTTTGAAACATTTGAAATCTGGTATCTGTTGTCTCTACTGTTGAACAGCTTCTGTCAATAACCATGGGGAAAAAATTCAAAATTCCTGTTATGTACCAAGATTTTGAAAATAGATTATTTTTTTTTGCTCTAAACAGCGGCAGACTAAACAGGCCATCCTGAAAATGGTCCAAATGGATTCTGTAGTCACCCTTAATGCAATTGCCTTTTGTTGAATCAGACATAAAGTCTGTTCTAGTACAGTGTGATCAATCTGTTACTTCAGGATCAGGGGATTAAAAACTCCTGCACATGAGTGCTGTTCATCTGCGTCATAAGACAGAGCTCTGCCTCTACAGCATGCGGTTCTTATCTGCAGCCAGCTCACTTCAAAACACTGAAATTCTCTAATGATGTGAAAATGATTCTTCAAGAAGCAAAAAAATAAGCTTATGTAACACACTCCAGAGATGCGAGTGTGAAATCAGGTATTATGCAGACTTTCACAGACGCAATCTTCAATTATACGGTCCCACAAGTCACAAAAAGGAGCCAAGAGCCTTCTCAGAAAAGTGAGCAAAGCATCAAACATATGATGCACAAATATAGCATAGTTGTTTAAAAAAAAAAAATAATCAAAAAAGAGTCATAAAGTATCCATCCATGGGAAGGAAGTGCACACCCTAAAAGGTACGTGTTCAGGAGAGAGAAAGAGAGAAAGTACCTGCAAAGAATACTAAGTAACAACAGAAAGCTGAGGTAAAATCTCTGCACCAGTCCAGTGGCAGAGAATCAAAAGTCTGGCAAAGAAAACTCTTTTATTTATGATTCATCATCTTCTTCAATAATCACACACTTTATTAATACACTTTATCCTGGTCAGGATTGAACTATTAGAGTGTTATTATTCATTATCTCTACCATGCAATTCAGGCTTATCTGTTTGTAGGATATCTCAAAATAGCACGCACAGGTTCTAATGAAATTCTGGTGGACTGATACATGAAGGCGGATCAGACAGAACTTCACATTGCACTTCCCATTGCACATTTTTGAACATAGATACACACACACACACACACACACACACACACACACACACACATGCCTGAACCAGACAAATAGAGTAGAGAGTGATTCAACTTGATGCTTACCTGAATCCGTATGTACACAAATACACTATATGACCAAAAGTTTGTGGACACCTGACAATCATAACAATATGTGCTTGTTGAACATTTCTTTCAGACTTGGTCAGACTTAATCTAGCTGAGAGGAAGGCTACAATACCGTAAGTCAAATAATCCCTCTTTACAACCGCGGTGAGCAAGAAAGCATGTCAGAATGCATAACACCATTAACTTTGAGGTGGGTGGGTTACAGCAATCTCCAATTGTCCAGTTTTGTGAGAGTGAATCCAGCTGTGCAATAATCTATATGTTCAAGTTATTTAGCTAATTATCCCAACAGTTGCCTAATTATCGTGAAATAACATAATGAAGTCTATTGTATCTAAAGCACAATTTTTGCTTGTCCCAGCCAACTATAACTAGACTTTATCTTGAATAATAATAATAATAATAATAATAATAATAATAATACTTGTTGAAATACTTCAACAATTTAAAAAATACTTTGCATTAATTTGTGAATCCATTTAACACCTCATGCATAAAATCCGTTTTCTACGAGTCATTCAGGATCGTTTATGGCAAATGTGCACTTTGGTTGTGTGTTACAACCATCACATGGGTAAAACGTTTGGAATATTCCACAATTCGACAGGAAGTTACATCATGTGATTTTCCTGAAGATCGTGGGAAGAAGAAAATTAAGATCTTTCCATTTAAAAGAAAAAAAAAAAATTATTGAATTTTATTTTGACTGATACAGAGATAATGACTAGCATGGTCTCTTTAAAAGTACAACACTGTTACCCAGAGTATAGATTGAGTTGTTGTTGTTTTTTTTACATTAAAATAAAATAATTATTATGTCCTTAATGGCCTCATGCCATTGGCATGGATGTTAGTTAACCACATTTTGTGTATTTGCTAAATCTATGCTAAACAAACTAAACCCTTTCAATTCAGCCATTTTCATTTTCAAATGGCCATTCAGCCATTTTCAGCAAAGAAACCAAGTAAAAAAGAGAGAGAGAGAGAGAGAGAGAGAGAGACAGAGAGAGAGAGAGAGAGATTATTACCTGTTATGGGTTAACACATTTTTGAATGGTTAAATGCATGATTTTTTTTATACTCTATTTATTTGAAAAATGTTTATTTTAAGATCTCCATGGCACAGAGACTGTAGAATAACCCACTTGATCTAAGGGAACGTTTTCTCTCTCTGCCTGTGATGGAGAGCACTCAGAGCGAGAAGACGCCCATAACGCATAGAACTATCAGGGGGCATATCAGTTCCTGGAACCCCTCCATAATTCAGTTACTGTCTGCCGGGCCTGCAGAGTTGGCCTGGCAGTTACTTAAGCTTCTCCCTGTCCCTGCTGTGCTGCAGGCAGCTACGAGCATATTTTCTGCATTAGCACGAACGTGTGCCTCCGCCACCGGTTAGATTCTCCTGCCTGATGCACTGTAATGACCTACACCAGAAAGTATTCAGCGCACATGGGATGTTGATACTAAGGGCAATGGCCTTTTTAGAGCATGAGAGAGACTCTTTACTGAATTCTCTTCTGATGTGGAGATACTAGTAACACACTCCAACTCTCTGTCTGACTGTCTGTCTGTCTGTCCATACATCCACCTAACCTGTTTTCCCTTCTCTCGTTTATATTTGTGTCAAAATCAATCACAGACACACCAACAAAAGTGGAGAAAAAGTCTACTATAGAAGCTTGAGGTACAATATGTGAGTCAGACTTTAAGCTGATCTTTAAAATCTAGTTCTTCTCCATTACAGGAATGGACTTTAATGCCGAAATGCTAGTTTGTTATGTTGTGTCTTCTCGTAATAATGTATTCTGGTCTATTCTTTCTTCATTTATTTTTTGCATGTGGCAATTGTGACTAAAGTCACAGTTCAGATGTGATTCCAATTATCCACCACTTGGTGTCTGTTTACTCCTGATAATATTTAGTCCCAGTGATTGGAAATGAATGCATAGCAAGAAATGAATGTGTATTCCACATGTCAAAATTTTTTAATAGGATGCTATTTATTGTGGTGCTTTGCCCCATATGTTAGCACTGCAGCCAAGCGTAGTGATTTAATAGTGCAACAAATACAACTGTGCTGCTTTATTGTCCTTGGGAACTGGCCAAATGCTAAGCAACCATGACTGTCCTTGACTGAACCACGCTGTATATGAGTACCACAGCACTAATGATCAATATCCTTTCTTTCTTTCTTTCTTTCTTTCTTTCTTGTTAATTTCAAAATACACTATATACTTATATAAAGAAAGGGAGAGAAAGAGAAAGATGGCATTTATTAATTTATATTAATATATATATATATATATATATATATATATATATATATATATATATATATATATATATATATATATATATATCACTGTCCAATAATATACTGTGCACTCTTTGCATAAACATAATAAATATAGACGAGAGGAGCGAGATTCATGAGTGTGTGTGTGTGTGTGTGTGTGTGTGTGTGTGTGTGTGTGTCCGTATTTTATCTCAGCATGCCTCCATCATTACCATGCTAAAAGATGATCTGCTTCCTTTTTTAAGCACACAAATAATGTCACATTATACCGTATTTATAATGATAACTGTATGCCAACTTATCACTGGAGTTCTATCTAGATATAGAAGCTATACTTCATTGTAATGTCTCATCACTGTAATGGACATACATATACTGTATATAATATACCTATACATGAATAATTGTGCATGAGCGGGGTGTTGTGTTGGGGATGTAGCGGATGCTAAAGACTGTCTTTAACTTCGAATGCGTACAAAGTGAATTCACATGTAACGACAGAGAGATAGTGTAGATTTGTTCAGAAGCTCACAAAAGAGCAGTGTGAAAAAGCTGTTTCGTGTATCATAGTGATATGACATGACAGTTTTGATAGTCAGTGTCCGATCGATATCTCAACGCAAGCACAGAGCAGAGAACGGAGATTTTAATCTGTTTGGAATTCACAGTTCTGTCAGCTCTTTGGATACGTTTACGATCTAAATGCTTGGGTGCCATATTGTTGCCTCTACTGGTTGTGTAGCAATCACATTTCATACTGTAGATCAAGATAATATACAGTACAGTTACACAGTTTATGTCTTCTATTCACTGTGGTTATCTGCCTATCCAGAGGTTTTCTGGGAAAGGAATGAGATATATATACAGTGCAGGCAGGTAATCTTCCTAAAACATGAATACTGTCAGAGGTCAGTGGTGTGTCCAGCTATATTTCTATAAATGAGCAAACACTATATAAATACATATAATATATAGCGAATAATTCACATACAGAGATAGTGTGTCCAGTTTATAATAATCGAATATTCTAACTAGGACACAATTTTCACTAATCTTATTATAATCTTATAATGTAGTCGTGGATATGATAACAAAATAATACCAGACTTGAATAGGATCCAATAAAAATGAATCCAGTAGGTGTTGGCTTGTAGGATGGGCCATAGGGAAATTTCTGAATGTTGTACTGTATGTAAATCAAGCCATGCTTTGATATCTAGGTCATTAGTGTATCTGAAATAGATTGATATCATGCCCCTTTGGGTTTTTTTGTGTGTGTGTGTGTGTTTTTTTTTAGTTTTTTTTTTAAAAAGACTGCATTTTTGGTATCCGTTAAAAATAACGCACTACCAAATCAACACAGAGCAGTTATGGAGAAAATCTGGATTCACTAACGTGCTAACTGTGAACATAGCATTTCAAATCTTAGAAAGAACAGATTGCTTTAACAAAATGTGGATATGAATTTTATGATCTCCCGGAGTTGTATATTTTTGGAGAAAGTACCAACTATCCAGTGGAGAATTGGCCCATGTTTGGAGAACCAGCTCAGACAGCCAAGGGCAATAGGCTGTAAAGATAGCTGAAAAAGACAACTAGAATGGATGAGATAAGATGGGGATACGTGCTGGGAAGAAGACGACGATGGTGAGGAACATAAGCAGTGGCAGTTATGGCAGTCCCTCCGGGACTCGCAGTGTGATCTCAGAAATGAACGCAAAATCAAGCAAACTCCGCAATGTTCCGAGAAGCTTGAATTTTTTTTTTTAATTATGCAGATTTGGGCCAAGATGCGTCATGTGACGCCATCACAACGCGAAATCAGCCAAAGCCCTCTTCGATTCACGTGCATCGAACATGAGTAAAGCTAAAAGGTCTCATTTACCAACAAACATCCGTCGAAAGACGAACAATTTCGTTTGCGATTGCAACTCAATTCGAGTAATTTTCCGTGCAAAAGAGCACAAAAACTCAGCAAGGTGCATGGCGAATTTTGAAATCTGCAGCAGCAAAATCAAGAATTTTTTCGGCCTGTACAGACGGTAATGTTAAAATATGATAATATGATAATCAGTGTACTCTGTCATCCAAAAGAATGACACTTTGTTCTTTACTAAATGGATAAAAATAATGATGGCATGAATAGTTCATGAAGGGAACCATATATACTGGAATCTATTGTCTCCACCTCCGTAGCACTCTGAGGTAAGGTGGAGTTTGTAAGGTACGAGTGGCTACCCGGGGTCGTGAGCATTTGTTGATTGGATCAAATATTAACTTGAGCACAGCCGAGTGTTGGTGGTGATTTCTCATTTTGCAAGTGAATTTCCACTACAGTAGCCAGCTTCAGTTTTTCACATCAGTTTGGAGGAAAACGATCCAGCACTAGAAAAAAATATGAGCATTTCACGACAAGCCTCTACTTTGTGTGTGTGCTTCACACAAAATGCCTGACTTAAAAACTTTTATTGCACCACTGGTAAAAAGTATTAACTATCAGAGAGACTGAGAAAAGATGATTGGCTGTAAGGGCCATCACACAACGAGCACAAGTAGACATAACGACTAGACCAGAGTGCTACCAGAATTGGGACCAGGTCTTTGTGGAATGTGATACCACAGGATTCTGGCAGGACCGAGGAATTTCTAAAGACAGCGATGGGCAAAAAAAATAAATAAATAAAAAATAAGAGCAGATGGTGAGACACAAGAATTTGTTTTTTTAAAACGTAACCAGGCAGAAATATCAGAAGCAGACGCATTGTATCACTGATACTATAAACTTTTTTTGTTGCTTGCCCAAATTTGGACACTTGTCATACCAGCACATGGCTTTGGCTTTAAAAGCATCTTTGGAATATGAAACCTAGCTTTATCATTCAAATATGGAAAGAGATGTCATTTGGTTCTGCCTGGCTCTCTTACGAGCTGTTCCAAAGATGTCTGGGTAAATGATACAATGTATATGGAATTTCTTGACCCATTGCGCAGTGTCTGTGTATATTTCAGAGAGACAGTATGAAGGAGAGAGCAACACATCCAAGAGTTCGTTCGTGCTATGATTAAGTGCTCTATGAGAACTCTAAGTGTCCGTCCCTCACTTACAGTCACCTGGTGTTATATGAGGACAACGTTTAGAGAAGAAGGACTAGCAAAATAATGCAAAAATACACCAGTGAGTAGCGCTCTATATCTCTGTCTATATATGTGTATTCACCATGTCATTAAGAAAATAAAAAAGAGAAAGTACGGACAATTTTGAGAAAATATATGGTTTTATATCTACTTTAACGCTGTTTTTCATGAACAAGGAGACAAAAGTGTGTCGACTTGACAAGACTGTGGAGCTCCAAAAGCAATTTGGCAGTACCTGATGTTCAGCGCCCTACAGTGTAAATTGCTCTTGGGTCAATTTGAATAATTCAAAGTGTGTTTCTGACCTTTCCCAGAGGTTTCTGACCTTTTCAGTAGGTCTGGTGAAATCATATTAGAATGTTCTGGATTTCTGTCTTTGAGTGCATTACTTCAGAATTCCACACAGGCTGATCATGCCCATTAGCAGCTTTTATTCTTTGACTCGTGGTCCAGTACATCTACACAGGATCATTTAAAAATAAATAAATAAATAAATAATGCTAATCTCTTGCTTAGATAAAATGTCAAACGATAATTCAAAGATTAGTTCAATTATAATGGGGACTGAAAGTCTCAAAAGTCTCTTTATTCCTCTTTCGCACTCCTTTACTCATTTACCCCGTGCTGATTTTATCTACACATACTTTTTTTTTCTTTCTGTCCCTACAAGAAAGCATTTCCTACAGCACATTTTGAGAAGGAAAAAGCTGATGTGTTGACTCCTGAAGAAATACACAGGGTTTCCACTTCACCCGTAGTGCAGAGAAGCCCGATCATTTATATAATATCGTTTGTTTATCTTCAGATTAAAAAAAAAAAAAAAAAAAATCATTACCTTGTCTGGATGAAATGCACCTGGATAATGTGATATGCCTTTGTATACTAAATCACTTACCTTGCTTCACAGAGTTTCACAATTTTTCCATTCGGGTTTTTTTTTTGTTGTCTGTGAATTCCATTTAAACCACATGGATGATGCAGACATTAAAAACTGCTCATTTATGGATTTATGAATCAATTTGTTCTGCATATCCAATGCCACAAAAAGGCGATATATTAGTCCAAGACAGAAAGTGTTTCTTATATTTTAGTGACATAACTCTCTCTTTCTTCCTCTCTCTTTCTCTCTCCCGCTGTCTCCCTCTTTTACTCTTTTACCTGTAGGCTTTTCCTCTGTGTTTATGCTTGTCAGAATTAGGTTTACTTTTGTTTAGGCATACTTAAGGAAATTTATAAAAGATCCCAGATTTGCTCGTTAAGATCATGGGTGAAGCACCAGGCTGGGAGCCTTTTATCAATCTCCCCTGAATTCCAAGCTCAAATGAAGATTCTTCACGGACCCGAGTTCAATTTGTACAGTGCTTTAATGAAACTCTTTTTTTTTTTTTTTTTTTTTTTTTGCACAGTTCATTGTTTTCTCTAGGATATTTTCCATTGATTTTAACAATGTTGAGATCACTTGCCTAAATCCCTTTAAAAATAAATATATATATATATATATATATATATATATATATATATATATATATATATATATATATATATATATATATATATATATTCTTTTATTTCTCCATAAAAACAGCACTCAGTATGTGGCCAGGCAGGAAAGATGGGGTGCATGGGCTCATGAGTAGCAGTTTTAGAGGTCTGGCTGATGCTCAAAGCTTAAAAAACAAAAACAACAACAACAACAAAAAAAACCCCCAACAACCTAGAGCTGTTGAATTTCACATGAAATAATACTAACGTTTGTTCTGCAGTTTCTCTGAATTCAAAAGCACATGAAGAGCAAGTGCATACATATTTATACATTTCATTTTCAATCCATGTTTCTGTTTCTTCGTATATGTATAAATACAATACAAATAGTTCATGGAATGTTGATTTAATTCCTATTCGTTTAACTGTAGTCTACTGGGTAATTAATAGTAGTCACTGAATAATAATTTCATAATAAAAGCCAGGGTTTTGACAATTTAATTCAAGATAATGTCATGTGAAAGTGTTTTTTTGTTTTTTTTTAAAGAAATAAATATGATAAGACTCTAAAGTGTGTCTAAAGAAATGCCACTACAAAGTGATCCAACTACTGAGAATGCTTACAGTGCTTGAATTCAGATTACTGTTATTACTTATCAAGTGTGTAATTATTACTTGAGCTAGGAGACTTTATAGATGGCTTTATGTTTGATTAGAAGGAGTTTTCAGTGGGAAGGAATGAAAAGCTGAATTGAGGCCAGTCACCTTCCCAAAGGGAGTTCTAAATATGACCACATGCTGTGTCTGGCTGTTAACACAGATAGACGAAAGGCAATACCGAGACAGTACCGAGCTCAGATAGGTGACAGTGGTGGAGCCAGCGCTCACAGCCTGCTATGTGTCTTGCAGGGTATTGCTACCCAAACTAAAAATATTTCCATGACAGCCACCCTATGGCATGATATCTCTAAGAGAGATAAACAGCTTTGATTTCACTCCTAGGGTTTCTGTCTAGCCTGTCTCATAGTGCTCAGAGATTATCTGGGGAAAAAGCTAAATCTTTAAAAAAAAAAAAATAAATAAAATAACTTCAGGAGTTCCACAGTTCCTTCTCAATATATTCATGAAAACATTTTTACAAAACATTCACACAGGTGCCATTTTTCAGTTTTCAATATTGCCAGTCAGCAGGAAGAACTATCTGGTTGCTTTTCTGTACAAACATACTGTGCACTTAAACATCATTAGAAGAGCAGCCAATTAAGGAATCGATTCGCTTTACTGACAGACGAACACACACACACACACACACACTTATATATATATATATATATATATATATATATATATATATATATATATATATATATATATATCCAAAAGTCTGACCGCTCTAGTGAAAATGCTTCTGTCTAGCATTCTTTTTCAATTTAAACACACAGGTTTTCATTACAAATGATATTACCAACAGCAACTTACAAACATTCAACAAAAGTAGAATCTGAAAAATCATTTTTTTCCCGTAATTGGTACGTCCCCTTTTTTGCACTCGATCTGACACAGAATCAGGCACAGGTTTGTACAAGAGCTGGTGATCCATGCTAGATCAATCCGTCGAGAGTCGTCTGAACTCACGCTTCAGTAGAAGGAAAAAGATTCATTGAAAATCTGACCTTTTGGACAAAGGAGTTAACATGTTCAGTATCACAAATTTGCTTCCATTTAAATGGCGACCTAGAAATTGTGTATCTTCTTGAATATCGAATAGTCAAGATGTTGCATATTTACTTTTGAAAAAATCTATAACTTTCTGTTTATTTCCAGTTTTAAATAATAATAATAATAATAATAATAATAAAAACAGAGCTTCAATGTATTCTCAAACAATTTTTCGAAAGTGTTACGTCTTAATCATTTTATTTTTGGTCATTTTTGTGGGTAATTATTAGAAGAGAATAAGGAAAAGGTCTTGGGTATCTAGAGAAACTTACATTTTATTTCACTTATACATCTGAGCAGTTGAGGGCCTTGCTCAAGGGCCCAGAAGCGGTGGCTTAAACTCACGACCTTCCGATCAGTAGCCCAATGTCTTATCCACTGAGCTACCACCGCATGCTCATCGTGGAAAGAAAATGACAAAAATATATAGGATTCACACTCAACTACATCGCAATTGAAATATTTACAGTTGATATCCTTTTACTGGAACACTTGAAAATGTGTGTTGTCAGTTTTTAGTTTCCGTAAAGATCTTTTTCTGTACCTCGTGTACTAATAAAAGAATAGAATATGTTCTTTGTGTGCCCATTATAAAAATATGGTACAGAATCCTGTAGCTATATTAGCGTATTAGCGGTTTCCAATCCTATCCAAAAAAGGGCCACTGTGGCTGCAGGATTTCATTCCAACCCAGCAGGAGCTGCACCTGATTCCACTTGTTTAATGAATTGCTCTCTGTCCTCAAATAGCTAATGAGTTGTATCAGGTGTGCTTGTGCGTGGTTGGAATGAAATCCTGCAACATCGCCGATCCTTAGCGGATAAGGTCGGACATCGCTGTGAGCTTTGATACTGAGGTCTGGTCAGCTATTTTAAATGATGTATTAGTAGTAGGTCTGTAGTATATAAATGATGTATATATATTTTTTTAATTAAATTAGGTGTTAATAGTAGGCCTGTGTTAATGTCTAGTTATTTGTAAATTTTAACTTTACCACAGAGAGCAACATCTCACAGCAAATCGCAATGTTAAGTTTCTAACTTAGTATTTTAGATTCGCAAGGCAACGTTTATAATTCCTAAAAGTCCGGATTTATAGATTAAAATGGATTTTAAATGGTTTAATCTGGTTTTAGCATTATGATCGAATAGTGCAATGCAGTGAAACTGGGAGTCAGCTTTCACTAAAATCACAAGTATGTTTTGCCCTTATACTTAAGATTTTCGCCTCATGCTGAACGCGTATTCGTCAAGTTTGGGGCAGTATCGGCAGTTAAGGTATTACGTTGCAGGTGTTTACAACTTGACATGTCTTCCTGACATGGCTGGGGAAATATTTTCTTGTGTTTAATATCACATAAAATTTTTATATTTTTTCTTAATATTTAATATCACTCTTACGCTCTCTCTCTCTCTCTCTCTCTCTCTGTGGGCTAGGGTCATATCATCCATCGATTTTCTGTACCGCTTATCCTACACAGGGTCACAGGGAGCCTGGAGCTTATCCGAGGGAACTCGGCGCACAAGGTGGGGCGCACACCCTGGATGATGTGCCACCCCATCGCGCATTCTCACACCACGGGCAATTTGGAAATGCCAGTCAGCCTACAGCGCACGTCTTTGGATACGGGGAGGAAACCGGAGAACCTGGAGGAAACCCCCAAAGCACGGGGAGAGAGCGCAGGGTGGAGGTGGGAATCAAGCCCCCAACCCCGGAGGTGCCCAACAGTGCTAACCACGTCAGCTAAATCAAAGTGCCTCCTAAATATTTTTATTCAAACATTTAAAAACAAAACAAAAGGAAAGCGAGGGAATTTGATTTGAAGTGATTTTAGCGTCATTGTGAATGAAGCCCTGGGTAAGTGCTAGGAGGTGAAACGAGGTGTCTGGCCCTTTAAGAGCGCGCGCTCTGGGGTGGCGCTTGCCTCCGCCACTGCTTCTTGATATTAATAGTGTTGGTGTCTTGAAACTGACGTAATGCTCGGAGTCTGAGGTCCTGACATGCGATAACGTTTCTGATACAGAACCGACATCACTGCAAGCAAACTATTTTATTCTTTCATTTTAAATCAAACTCGAGCGTTTAAAAATAAATCCTCCTCCTCCTCCTCCTCATCATCATCACACACTGATCCATAACCACTCTGGTCCTCAGTTGCACGCGAGCCTTTCGAAATCTTATATCCCTACCAAACAAAACACGAGAGCGGGAGACAAACATACTCCCCGAGATCAACAAACAAACACAAAGGGCGGCTCATGGTTTACGCCAAAAAGAAAAGGGCCACCATCTTCCACAGCACAAAAAGGCAAATGCGTGTTAAAATCAACAGGTAAGGATGAAATATAAAGCGAATCCACGCGATGAGCGTCGCGAGCACAGCACCCGCACAGCACTAAAACCGCGACACGCGCGCGCTTTACCGTCGCTGCTTTCCCTCGCGCGTGTTATGTAATGGTCAGGAGAGGACTCATGGGATTTCGCGAAATCAGTGGCGTGTTACTGTGCAGCGAAAACACAGGGAAGAGGCTCGGGTTTCACGCGGCGTTTTCTGGGCTGGTTTATTGGGTCAAACGCGTGAGAAATTGAAGCAGCAGCAGCAGCGGCGGCGGCGGCAGCGGGGTCACGTTCAGGCACGAGGAAGAAAACAACACGAGCTCCAGTAGGTTTGACTCCTTCTCTCCTTCTCATGGCTTTAAACACCCAGGAGTCCAGTGGATGTCTGTCCGACATGTGCTGAACACGGGCACCGGCCAGATCCAGGATTAATAATACATGCAGGTATTTGATCCGGGTTGTGATTCTTCACGGTGATGTGTTGAATTAGTGGGTTTATTTTGAAGTGTGATGTGTTAGATCTGTGCCGCAGCATGGACGCCTGTCTGTTCCTTATTGTTTGGACGGGAAAGGGAACGAGACAGGCTAGCTTCTAAGGTCCTTATCAGAATTGTGTCGGATTTGGGATGTTTTCGGTGTGTAAATGATGCGTTTAATGCTGCTTGGAGCTTAGCGGCTAACTTGAGAAACTTTCCGTAACTGATGTAAGATAAGAAAGCGCGTAGGCATGGCAACGTGCTCGAGGCTCGAGACCATTCGGCCGGCTGTGAGCTCGCGCTCCCCCCCCCTCTCTCTCTCCAAGTTTCTGAGAAAACTACTTCATTTTAAAACAAAACAAAATCCCGGTTTTGTTTTCTGTCTTATTGTTTTGATGGAAATGTCGGTTATTTGGGGGTTCGCACCGTCCTGGGCCACTATGTTCGTGATAGTGAGTGAAGTTTTGTGTAATTCATCGTGTTAGGATTCTGTGAGGAAGATGGAGAGCTAGTTTCTGAATGGCGGCTTTTATGTGTTTGTGTAAAGAAAATAAGAACGACATGACACGCCTAAAATACATGTTTTGAGTTTTATACAGTCGTTTGGTTGCTTTAAGGGCTTTCCCTGGCTAGTTTGTGGCACTATTCACAAATTTTCTTTTCAAGTCTTACCAACAGGGTTTGATCATAAACTAGCTCCAACTGCTTCAGTTGTTGACACTGCCAGGATTTTCCCTCACTCTAGCCTATTTGTTCACCTAATTAATAATAATAATAATAATAATAATAATAATAATAATAATAATAACATATTAACTAACAGTAATTACACACATTGCTTGTAAAAGTATGAGAAAGTTTCACTTGGTTGTGCTGTAAGTTTTCCTCTTCATTGGGGTTTTCTGCCCTTAAAAACAGACACAGGCATTATTGGTAAAGTGTGTGTGTGTGTGTGTGTGTGTGGGGCAAAAAGTGTTTTACTTTAACCTGAGATAAAAATATCACCCGCCTTTGTTTTAAAAACAAAACAAAACAAAACAAAACAAAAAAAATAACACACGACACTTTTAAGTATGAATGTCATGACACAAAATTCCCAGGCTGCTTCCAGTAGACGGCTCGGGCTGTTTCCTGTAAGCCGAGAAAGCGGGCACTCTGGGGCGGTCTGGAAATGATGCGCTCTCGGCCCGCTGCAAGGCGGCTTTCTTGTCAGTGAAAGTTTCTTAATGACAAAGGCCCGTGAAAAGCAACGGTGCTCATCATTCAGAGAGGAGAAGAGAGACTCACAACTGTAAACAAAAGTTTCAGATAGCGTCAGCGAGGATCCGCTGCTGTGTCATCTGTATTGTTCTGCAGTCACAGCTGTGCCAGCTTCACATAATGTGTGTGCTCTGTGTGTGTGTGTGTGTGTGTGTGTGTGTGTGAATAGTACATTAAAATATATATATATATATATATATATATATTTATATATATAATTCTTTTTTCTAGTTCAGCTGATGTGATGTTGTTTCCCTGAGACAACTTTCCACAAGTTCTACTGTTCTATTATTTCTCCTCTCAAGGTCTTTTCAGAGGTCCTATTGTGGACATTTAGTCCTCGCTGATCGTCTGCATGTGTTCAGATCAGCGTTTGTTGCACCGGCACGCCTTTTGAACCAGAAGAAAAAGATCTGCGTGAGTTGTCTGATAAGGGCCGTTTGAAGTGATTGAAACGGTCGAGGTAGATTTCAAATGTAAATGGGTGCGCATCTGCGAGCCCTTTGGGCGGGATGCAATAGATCAGCGCTGTATAGCGGAGAACTTTACGGCTGACAGATGAATTTGGGCCTCGGCGTTTGGAGAAAGTGCCAGCGGGGGGGCTCTCGCATTTGTTCTACACGGCTTTTGAGTTCGCACAACTTCTTTTTTGGCCTGGCTTCTTATCACAGCAAGATGAGCCTCACACTCTTGTCTCTTCCCTGCAGATTCATGTGTGTGTGCTCTTCAGTGAGAAGCTGTTGAGAGAAAGCAGCATTTGAGTTCATTTGATTTCTTTTCTGTTTGAAATGAAATAGCTACAATTGGCCTACTAAGTTTCGGCCTTGAGAGTGATGGAGAAAATACAGGTTCGTCTAATGAATCTTTTTTTTTTCTTTTTTTCCTTTTCCCTTTTCTCTGCATGAACGGATTTGTAAGTAGCTATTACATATTATGTGTTCAATAATAAGCACATTTTTTCATTTGTGTATTTGTGTTTGTGAAATTAAAGATGTTTTGAACATGAAGTATATACAGACGAACTCCAGAGAGGCTAGTATACGAAAACCAAAATTTCAACTTGAATGAGCAAAAAGTGGTCTTGAGAGAATAGCAGTGTGTATATATATATATATATATATATAATATTTCTCAATCCTTTCTAAATATTAAGCGTTTGTAATTGTGCTTCAGGGTTTTACGCACACTTTGTTTTCAAACCCATTTCAGCGCTCGGCAAATTGAAACCACTACAATAAGTAATTTCTAAAAATTAGTGTTGAAACTTCAGGATGAATCATTGCTGCTTTTATAGCACATCCTTTTTTTTTTTTTTTTTTTTTTTTTTTTTTTGGTGATTATTTAAACCTCAGTACGATGTGGTTAGGATCCTCAGATAACAGGTAACGGAAACTTGATTTTCGGTAAATGTCTTGCACACCGAAGTGTGCGGAGAAATAACAGTGCTCTGTGGTTTGTAAGATTCAAACTTTTTTTTTTTTTTTTTTTTTAAAAATTACACACTTGAGTCACCTCTTGTAGTGTTTTAACAACATGAGTCACCGTTTGAGCTAGCTTCCTTCGTCATTAATCTTGATTTTCTGTTTATTAATAACTTGATCTTTTCGAGACTTGTTGTTGACATATGTCGGCGTTTTCTCTAGCTGAAGTAACGTTCAGTTTGTTGTGGGATTAGACGGAAGTTTGCTGAAGTGAAATGCGGACCGAACCCAAAGTTTGTTTATTTTTTTCTTGAAATAAACGGTATTGATATTTGGCCCAGGGGATCATCATCATCATCATCATCATCATCATCATCATCATCATCATCATCATCCTAGTGACCTTTCACTCTCTACAGGTGATTCAGCAGGTGACTCTGTTACCGAGACTGATGTTGATGTTTTATCAACGGCTCAGGAATTAGAGCAGTTTACGTCTTGTAAGAAAAAAATAAATCTAGATTAGTTTGCTAGAGTTTTTGTTCAGCAGAGTTGTTTAAAGTTAGGAAACTTGTTTGTCGCTATCTTGCTGAAGTGGTTATTTTTCCTGGTGGTGTATTATTTTCACTTCTGTATTAAGTTTGTGTGTGTGTGTGTGTGTGTGTGTGTGTGTTTTAATTGAAATCCTGGTTCTCACTGTGTTTTCAGCCCACAATGAATATAGATTTTATATAAATTTGTAGATAGGTGTTGTCTTTTTTTGTGGTTTAAATATGGGCAACCTTTGCTTTTTTTTTAAAAAAAAAACAAAAAACCTTGAACTACTTTGTTTAGTAAACGTTTTGTTATTAAGGCTAGAGAGTCCATTCATATGGTCCTCAATAATAATAATAATAATAATAATAGGAGTGAATATATTGATGTTTTGCTGTGTAAAAGGCAGCAGGGTGGTGTGTTTGTGTAAGGGGTGAACGTGTTAAGTCCGACAGCAGCAGTGTTATGAGTGCAGCGGGTCTCTATGTTGGGTAGTTTTTAATGGAGTCGTTTCCAGAAGCGTTTCACTTTGAGAGTCGTTCCGTGAGGGGAACCGCCTCGCGCGCTGCGCTCTCGCTGATCGTCTGGGAAACTTTGTTGTAACTTTGGGAAACTTCTGGAAGTACCCGCTCCTATCTGTCTGACTCCGCCGTAGCGAAATCCGTGCCATCGCGACGCACGGCCTCGGCTCCTCCGGAACAGCGATGAGTCAGTTTAGCCTTCTCCGCTTTCTTCGCTTTCTTCAGCGCTGGTGTGTGTTCCCTTACCGCACGTTTTCAGTTTTTCTTTTCTCTCTCTCTCTCTCTCTCTCTCTCTTTCTTTTACACCCCCCCCTCCACCACCCCCCTCCCCTCCCCTCCTCTTGCCTTTGTGGTCGAGTGTTCCTTTTCCATCTGTGTGGTCTGGAGACTTGTGTTGTGGCTATAGCATAGGCTTCTACATTGTTCAAGACAGGTCGGACAGAATGAGTCGGAGCGAAGGAGGAGTTGGAGGGAGGACTGGAGGAGTTTTCCTTGAGAATGTTTGTTTTCCTGTTTCCAATTTGGTCGGCCAGAGGGCCTGTTCTGTCAGAGCTCCCATTCACGGAACCTGCTGCGAGGATGCCTGACTACGCCATACACAACCGCCCGCGTTCTCTGGATGTTTATTGCGGTCGCTGTGTTGCATTTATCACAACGATGCTCTTTGAGTTTATCCAAAGTTGTTGTTCTCTGTTTGCCCGTCATCTGGTTATCCTTACGGTAGGCCGCGCAGATTTTCTTTCCGTACGTGTGTAGGAGTAGAAGAGCTGCATGTGTGCATTTATCCTGTGACGTACAGTACGCGTACAGTAAATTGCCGGTCAGTGTCGGAGAGTTTGTATCGTGTGCGTCTGCGCCCGGCGTCGTAGTGCTCTCATCTAATCCTTGTTTGTATCTGTGTGTTTGGAGTCAGGCTTTGCAGTAATCGAGAAGAGAGAGCAGTGTGATGTGGCCCCGACTCTCATCCAGGATCATCTGTGAGAACCCCTGAAGAGGACGCAAAGGAAGGACACCACGTTTTGTGAGCAAACGAATGTGGAGACAGGACGCCAAAAGTGAACTCTGCTCACGCTGATGGAAACAATGGAATAAAATTGGAAAAGCAGCATGGACGTGGAATAAAGGATATCTCAGAGGCAGGCCAAGGGCTTTGGATGTTCTGCCAACTCTGAAATCTGCCTCCTGTGGATGTGGTGCTGATAATGCTCTAACCCAATGCTCAGCAGAGGTACGTACACGCATCAATACGTGCTAGGAAACTGCAGGGATTTTACACCAGGCATATCGTCTCGTCCTGTACCAGCGACTGCTGGGTTTCTCTCAGGCGCGTGTAATTTTATAGCAGGGACCGACCGACCGACCAATCAAAAACGTCCTTATTTTATTTCACTAAAACTTAAACGTTATCATCACGGCAGGCTGAAGAGAGGTATTGTAACGCGAGCTTCTCCGGGCTTTGCTACATTTCTCATACATTTCTCACGTCTATCCAACCATCATGCTTATTAATACACCGCCTTTTGATCCTGAATACACCGCTTCACCTTTCAGTCAGGGTTTCCGGTTTCGATCCAGCGTGACGTCGTAGGTCACCGAAGCCTCACGATTTTCCAGTCGAACTTTTTCCCCTCCCAGACGTGTTAAAAACGATTCGCAGTTTGAACAGCGTGACATTTAATACCACCCTTGAAAATCATGACAAATATACACGTGACATTATCATTGCCAGATTTGTCCCTGCAGAGCGGAGGAGTTCATGACGCCAAGTGGCGTCTTGCTGTCGTTAGTTTTAATGACGTGACACGTATCGACACGCATATTTAACACCTGACTTTTCTTTTTGTCTTTTTTTTTTTCCTTTCTTTCTTTTTTTTTTTTTAGTTTTTAAAATCCGTGCTATTTTTCTCCGTTTGGAAGTTGACGTGTGCCTGCATGCCGTTTGAGCTATTTAATTAGAATGCAACGTCATCACTGTTTTACAGAACTAGTCCATCGGCGTAAAAGTAATCTGACGTGATCTGACGTTTCGAGTGGAGCGCGGTTTTATCTGTCGACATCTGGACACGTGTTTCTCGCTATAGTGGAACTAACGATGCAAAAGCAACGCGCGTAGAAATCCGGTAATGTTATTAGGTTCTGAAAACGGTCGCATACTTTGGAGCGGCGACAGAGGCCGATGCTAAATAAAGCAACGTGAAGAAAGGTCATAGCTGACCGCTTTTCTCCGGTGCGGACGTGCATATTAAACACCCCGTAATGAGCGGCGATTACGAGATCCTCACTTTGTTAACGCTGCAGAAATAGAGGCTTCACAGATGTGCCATGCGATTTCAGCATATTCGTGTAATGTTAAACACATGCCGTTTCTTTCCCAGGCCGGCTTTCGAAATCAAAATCGCTGCTTTTTTTAACGCTCGCAATTACCGCCCGTGGTCCCGACTGGGAAACGTGCTCGAGCAGACGCTTTTGTTAAGTCTCGCGAGTTGTGCGAGGGATCCTGAGAGGGAGTATCGAGATTAACCCTCGGCGGATCTCTCGCTCATGCGGTCCTACAAAAGGCGCTAAGGTCAAAGGTGACCTGACATCTTTAACTGCTGAGATGAAGGCTTAGAGGCCCCTGGTATCTCCTGTTAAATAGCATTGTGCTTTTTTTTTTTCCTTTTTTTTTTTTTTTTTTCTCTTTCAATAGTCGAGCAGAAAAGCTTTGATATTTTCCCTGTCAATCAGCTGCTTGTTTTTGTTCCGACGTTAACGCTCCTTCACACGCCGCGAGAAGTAATTCAGATTTAAGGCGGTGTGAAATTTCCCTTTTCCTTACAGACTTCACTGCTATCGGTTTAACATTTAAAGGAAAGAACTTTTTTTTTTTTTTTTTTTACTCAGAATGTAAAGTTGCCTTATGTAATAAACGTATAGTGGAGTTTTTATATCGTAGAAAATAAGGAACAGGATGTTCTGATGTGACGTGATGTGATGAACTGAACGGGACAGAGCAGCACACACAGCACTTTTGATCAGCCTTTGTTTTTACACGCATGTGAAATTCTTGAATAATTATTAATAATAATGATAATAAATAAAAAATGCGGACACCTGCTTTAGCCAGCTAGGTTTAGATCGGTGTCCAGCGTCGCATCTTTTAAACCTGAGATGTGTCGTGGTCGGTACTGGGAGTCATTTTTATACACGATTCACGATTTGAATACTCGGTTCAGGATTCGAGCTTTTTTTTTTTTTTAATATTCGTGCGACCGCCTTCTTTATCCTTTCAGGTATGTTGAATGTGTTTCATGAATGCAGTTCATGCAGAACTCTCGTGTGCCTTAATGAGTTAGTATCGAACGTCTTGTCTGTAACCTTGAGCTGTACAACCTCGACGTGCTCTGAGTGCTTCAGGTGTGTGTGCTCATGTAAACTACGCCGTGACAGCGTATCCAGAGCGACAGTGCGAAAACCCGTCCCGTAAAATTCGTTTCAGAGTCTGAAGTTTACAAATCTTGCATCGGTCCGTGTCGTAGCTGAGGTGCTCAGGCATTTCCGGGCTAGGTTTCTGGGCACTCCGTTGATGTGTTACGCAATGCCGTTGAAAAAGACAAACACGAGTCGGAGAGTATAACAGTGCAGCAAGCTGTCAACTCTACATCGGTACATCGTAGTCTGGATACGAAAGTCCGCTTTCATCCGAATTTCGGATTCCGACGCTGGGTTTTTAGTTAACCGGCTAAGCCGTCAGGACCGAGAGCCGTCACTTGTCAGGATGCTTAACGAGGCAGCGCGCGTGCTGTAGTCTAGCTCTTCTGCTAACGGGCCGGGAGTGCAGGAAGTGAAGTAAATATGAAGTATGTGACAGTACTGAGGTTGGATGTGGTGAATAAAGTCAACCTGCAGAAGAGGAAAGACGAGAAGGCTGATCTGCCAGCCAATTATGCCCACGTTCTCCCTCCATGCAAGCCATCTTCTCCCCCTAATCCCAAACCGCCCCGGCGTCCAAATAACATAATTAGATAGAGCACATAAAAACGATCCTGGGCCGCTGATAGAATGCAAGATAAAGGAGCAATTCATCGCGTCGCGCTGGTTGACTGCGGTCCTGTTTTTTTTAGTGGATTGTTTCCGTGAGGCCTGCAGCATATGGTGGTGGAAAAAGGGCCGTGAAAAGGGGCTATAGAAGAGGGGGCTGGACGCAGCGGAGCTGCAAAAACAAAACGCTGTGAATCGACCCTGGCTAAATGGAGGGGTAATGGCGGACACCGCATACTCAGGGGTTGTTTATTTAAAAAGCCAAGCTGCATTAATCAACGTCCTCATCACCGGCTCTGGCAGAGTGAATAATGTGCCGGTTATTTTTTTCCACACCCGGTTTTCTCTTTGAATGTTTGCTAATACAAAACATTGTTCACACTTTGAGCGATGTCTGTACGGTGTGTACTGCGCCGCCGGTTGGCCGCTCAGAACCAGCTGTGGAGCTGCCAGTTCGGTGCGGACCTTCTGCTTTTCTTAAAAGATGCGGCTCGTTTTGCTTGTCGCAAAAAGACCTTCCTTCCAGTGATCTCGTGACCAAGCGGTCACCTTGACGAGACCGTCACTGCTTGGGATATTTGCATTCCGCTCCGAGACCTTGCGTTGTAAGCCCCGGCGTGTGAACTTCAGTTTTTTGAATAGTAAACCGAGGAGAGTGTCATGTATCCAGGCTGTGTCTTTGGCAAACGGAAACAAGGACCTTTTAAAGATCTCTCCGTTTGTTTAGCCGAAGCCCCAGAGGGTTCCCATCCTAGGCCCCCTTCTCCTGAGGCTATCAGATGTTTCCCTTCTACAAGGAGGGCAATTCACAAATGTAGGTGTTGTTACAACACGGATGAGACAACAGGCATCGTGTCGAACAGTGGTCCCTCTCGCTGTAAAGACCGCGTCGCTCGGCCGATTAAGGCGATCAGATAAAGGTCTAACAGGAGGCGAGACGTCTTTCTAACAGAGCAGGACACTCGTTCTTTTTCTGCTGTGATTGTGGTTACAGGCAGGTCGATTTGTTACGTGATCGGGAAAGGGATCGACCGGAACGGGGTGTTTCCGTCGGTTTATCTTACTGAGGAACAACACTAACTTGCTGGGGAATTATTCTGACTTATTCTCATTAAGCTCCCGCAGACCTACAGCTAGCCAACTACGGCCGTTTCCATCTTCCCACAGCCGTCAGGACAGGAGGACAGGAAGGCTGCGGATATTCTGCTTCGTAAAACTCGACATCGGAGTGTTGAGCAGGCCTATTCCCGTCTCCCGGCCTGAACCCCGCAGGCTGCACTTCGTCTCTGTCAAGGGGGGGAGATGGTGAACGAGGAGCTCCTCGGACCTCCCTCCCCTCCTCTCCCCACCGAAGAGTTATGGGCCACGGAGCAGAGCCCAGAGCCGGTCCCCCGGCCATGGCGCTCGCCACAATCAGCACCTATTATGGTCAATGGGCCCAGGGGCCTGTCAGGTCCCGCTGCCTTTTTGATTCACCGCTCCAGTCAGATTCCGCCCGCAGTCCCCGGCCTTTTCTTCACTGTGTCCTTAACTTCCAGATAGCAGATAAAATATCCATAAACAGCACTTGAAAGAGAATGTAAATGTTTATAGGCTTCCTGCAAGACTTATCTGATATTGTTCTTATTTATACGTCAGGGCTTGTACATCTCGAGGCGGACGGGACCGACCCGAATCGGAGCCAAATGGCTTTAAGTGCTGCCTCGGCGCAGCTTTTGCCAGCGGGGGAGGTTTTTAAGTGGACAGTTGGACGGTGGAGGAGCTAGCCGGTGACACCAGGATGGAAAGAATGCATAGACAATACAACATTGATTCCTTTCAGCTCCCCGTCACTGCTGCCAAACGATCAGTGAGATTTCACCTTGCGAAGCCCACTGACTGCAGCTTAGCGCGTGTGGGCGAACTTTCACAGGTTACACCACCAGAAAAGTCATTTTCGGGCCTTTTTTCATTTCAGGCAAGTTATTACACACACACACACACACACACACACACACATATATATCACATCATATCAGGCTAAAAGGTAAGCTACTTCAGCTCGAGCTCTCGGGGGCTGAACAGCGCTCAAACGCACACCGATTTCCCTGAGAGTTGAGCCACGCAGTAAATCAGCGCCGCCGGCCCGGAGCGCTCCTGCTAACTGCGGCATGCAGATCGCCTGGGTAGGAGGCAGTCCTGTCGAGAGCGGGGTGTCGACGTAGGCGGAAGGATCACACCATAACGTTGCCATCAGTCTCATATTGATGAGTCGGTACATGTCCTAAGCCTGGAGAGCTCCACTCACACTAACAGGCACGGCGCAGACCCGAATGGGTTTTACACAAGCACACACACACACACACACATTTCTCATTACTTCCGGGATAATTGAATTTTAACCAGGGCTTCCTCTCACGCATGTATTTACTTGTAAACAGTTATCATTACTGTCTGAGGTATGAATCATCATTATAAGAATAAAACCAACCGAAATATGCAAGACTTTCGTTACGTAATATCGCATATCGGTCAGATTAGTTTTAAAGTGTGTGTGTGTGTGTGTCTGTGTGGGGGGGGGGGGGGGGGGGGGGGGGGGGGGGGGGGGGGGGGGCTGCAGGGGGGAATGAGAAAGCTTTTGGAAGAAATGGTCTACGTCCCTGTCCATCTGCTAGGCAGATATTGTGGTGATATTAGCTGTGACCCCAGAGTGTGTTTTCTTTTCCTCATTAACTATGAATTTCTGAAGGCATAAATGAGATTCTTTATTTATTTGATTGTTAAACGGAAGGTGATTTCTCTCTCTCTCTCTCTGTCTCTCTCAGTATTCAAGTAGAACATTTCAGCATCCCACACTGAGTCTGTGCAATTAAGAATGATGAAATAAAGATATGGAGAAAAAAAAAAAAAATTGCTGAAAAAACCCCCCAGAAACACACAGCATGCGAACGAGCCGTGGAGCTGAACCGGGATGGGCGTATGAATCAGGACGTTCCCATGATAAGCAAGACACTCGTGCGTGCTTTGTTGTTACAGCTATTATAGATGGTATAGCACAGGGTGTGGCCGTTTTATCAAACATGCTAGGATGACTAATCAGTCCTAGGGCTACAAGGCATATGAAAGGATAATCTTTGTACAAAGCAAATACTGGAATCTTGTAAAACCAGTGGGAAGCCCTTTTTTTTTTTAACGCCCTGGAAACGCCAAACAGTTCCCTCGAAGCGCTCGACTCGAATTCCTGGCTTTAATGGTGCATTTGCGTATTTGATGAAAAGGCGTTCGAGGTCCGGAGGTGTTCATGCGGTGTGAGGGGGTCCGAGAGGCGAAGAGGGGGGAAACAACCCAGAGCGTACACACAGGAGAAGCGATACAGGCCGGGCGGACTGGATGTTTATCACGCCCGTATCCGATAACAAGGCAAGTGTCTTCTCTTTGGAGTATTTCTCTCAAGTTATCGGTGTCGAAAATCTGCCAGCGGATACGTGCAGGGTGTTCGATAAAAGCCGAGTGAATGTGACGGGTGGTGTGTGTGTGTGGGGGGGGGCGCTCTTAAATCTAAATAAGCCCCGAGAGGAAATTCGACATGATGAGAAATCTGGTTTGTTTGGCTGTAAAGTTATTCCTTCAAACCAGCAGCTCCGTGACATGTCGTGATGCAGGTGTAGCGTACAGCTGTGGGATACTATGCAAATATTTTGCCTAAGGTGCCGGTTGGACAGTCGCAGGCCTGATTTTCCTGACTCCAACGCTGCTTCAGCTAAGATCTAATCACACCGGAGAAAGCTTGAGAACACAGAGGCATAAGAGAGCAAATTAGCTCACACTGACACCAGTCCTTATCATTACTCACTCACTTACACACACACACACACACACACACACACAGCTGTGTCTCTTGTGAATCCTGCTTTGAGTTAAATGCCGAAGAACGCCGCTTCTAAATCCCCCGGGGTTAAACCCGCCCGGACGTCCAGGGTTCTTTCTCACCCGTGCGATCCGGTCCGCGCGCGAACTTCGCCCGTTCCGCCGGAAACTATTTGAACACCGTTTGAATTCTCATAGCAAAACAAACTAGATCTTCTTTCCCGGAAGGTGTTTTTGTCTGTACTGCAGGAGGCACTCGATATGAAAACGGGACCGAATAAGTGTCCCAGGCCGATCTACGGAGCGATCCTTCCGCGTCTTTAGACGGCCGTACGAACGGCGAACGGTCCGACAGTCAGAAAGTCTGACGTCGGCGTAGCTCGTTTGCAGCAGGGGATCATTAGGCCTTCCGCGGTTGGATATCGAAACAGTGTCGCGTCGGGAATGTCGCGCAGGTTCGAGCGTCACGCTCCACCCCGTAAGCGAATGAAAGAGAGCGTCGCGCGGATCCCGGGTTACGTGGTAAATGTAAAGTTTGATCGGAGTGATAAAGGCGATAGAGACGTTAACAGGGCGGGAATGAATTAACACACAGCACCGAGGACGCTATCGGCCCGGCTTCCTTCCCACGTTCACGCCGCGAACGCTTTATTCAACATGACATGACACCGATCTCGGACATGAACGCAGGATACAACTTGTCTTGAATCACTCCGCTGTTACGCCTCTGATGTTTTGCATTTCTTGGCAACAGCAGCTCGCGGAGAGTCAGCTCAGCTACAGAGAGGATGTCAGATCAGGATCAGAGCTTTGACACCGGTATGTATTGAAATCTGGGGGGAATAAACCTGACTAAAGGAGTAAATAAATATGGAATCAATATTTAT